>NC_056743.1:692121449-692298949 GCF_019279795.1 Protopterus annectens
TTACTGCAGTCACTTCACCACAGAAGATATATGCCGACGGTAACTCCTTGAAAGTTGACCGTCACTGTGTGCAACATGTGATACTGATAATGCACACAGTGAGGAACATAGAGGGGAGAGTGACAGGAATTTCAAAACCTACTGCTACAGCTCATAAGGCAGGCTCAGAACTTACTGCACCCGCTGAAGTTACTGTGTTCATACCTGTAATGAGATCAGCACGATCGTCTCAGGTTATCATAGGCATATCCACAATGATACTACCTAAGTTACATATGCAATAGTAGAAGCAAGACTAGCACTAAGAGTATGTAAGCTCTTCATGTTCCAGGATGTAGGCTATACCTATTAATTATTCCAGTTCCACAAACAGTAGAAGCAAAGGTGTTGAAGAAAACAGGGAATGTTTCAAGTGAGGACAGCTCAGCAACAATACCAGTTTCACTGACACAGATGTTTCAGTACATACCAATCCTGAATTTACATATGTATTGTGAGGCCCACATTCAAGCACATCTCTTTGGCTTCACTGCAACCCTGACATTAACATCGCAGTATTGGATTTTACATCATCAGTGGATTGCTTAAGGCTAATTTTGAAGAGAATAACCAGAAATGCAGTGGAGGCATTATGTCAGTAATCTGTGCTGAATCAAACAAGTACACAGCACAGGTGTTGAGTACTGGAGGCTCTGCCCACATATCATGGAAGCTACTATCTTCTTTGAACTTAAATGTATTCCTTGCCACATTTCCCCTAACTGTGTTTGTTAAAAACCACAACATATGGCCCACTCACCCACAAATCCACTGTTAACCACACAGAGATCCCATCCTGCAAATTATAAAAATTCATCCATTTCCACAAAAGTGAACTTCCCACTTTGTTGACGCTGTGGTGCAGAGGGATGAAATCCACCCTACACCCCAGAGAACCCATGTCTTACTAGTAGTCCAGGTTAGAGAGGGAGCAGCCGTGGATTATAATAGGGATGATCCAGACAGCTGCCTGAGGCCCACCACTCAAGACGGTAGGAACACGGCCAACCACTCTGTATCTGAAATCAAATAATTTTATTTGTTACGTTCATCAATGCTACCTCACTTTAGTTAACTTATGTCAGCTTCACTTATTAAACAGAATAGTAGATGGTCAAAGATTCTCGGTTGCAAAGAGCAGTAACAGCAGGACACAGTAGTATGAGGTAATTATTTTAATCATTACAGGTAACCAGATATTGGTAATTACTGGATGGCTATGTAGGAGACTGGCCTATTTTTCTGTGGATGCCCAGACACTATGTGATTGTGTTAAACAGTTCAGCCTTTTTTTATTATAATTTTACTACAGTCAGGCATCTCTGATGTATACATAGACAACAAAGTAGATGTATTTGCTGACCTCGATACTGGCCTGTCGGTGGATGACAAAAGCTGTCGTTTGCTTAATTACTATGGGCTAGCTTTGCAGGTATAAAGAGAATTCTGCAAAGCAACATAGAAAGAATACTCTTCTGTAAGCACTGTTTGTGGAAATACATCATGTTGGTAACCATTTGAAATGTCAGGACCCAATACAGCAAGTCACAAAACAAAGAGACTGAATGGCTTATGTATACTATGTCCAAGATGAGATTACTTGGAATATTCCCTTTTGTCTGAGGTACGGTGATCTCGGTGTTGATATTTATATATATATATATATATATATATATATATATATATATATATATATATAAGTTTGAGGGGTGTAGGGGACTTGCCTTTCTTGCAAAATGAATTTTAAAGGAGAAGAGCGATTTTCAAAATTTCATTCTTCTCCTGTGTTTTCTGTGCCTTTTATTTTGGCTTGTTGGCACTCAACATTTCGAGGGAGCCCATTACGTGACCCTTAGCTTTTTATCACAATCGGATGTCTGAAATGTAAACAGTCAGCAAAGTGTCTATAACTGCTAGAAGAGAGCTTCCTCTAGACTTATTTGTTCAGTTTAAATAGTCTGGCTTTGCAGGACTAGTGTTTATTTGTGTGAAATAAGTTGGAATACTTTAGTATATAGCTGTGTTGGTAAGTAACAAAGTTGATACTGTTCCAATTTTTGCAGAATGCCTCTGATTTTTGCCTCATATTTCTTGGCCTGTTCCTAATAAATGTGGTTTTGTTTCAACTCATTGTAGATTTCAGTCACTAAATAATGACAAATACTTGTGCTTCAGACTTCATATCCTTCAAAAAATGTGTGCTAATACAAAAACTGTTATTATAACAACTTTCTAAGCGTATAAGAATAACATTAGAAATGTGTCCCTGATTTTGGACCTTTATCCCTGACTGCGTTCTTGGCTTTATCCTTAGATGACAGGTATTATGTTTTTACCAGAATCAATTGAGGTATACACAACAGACTGTATACAACTGGTTGTGGGCTGAGGCTGTTTGTGAACTAAAGTACCCTTTTGTTGTCTGCTCCATTTAGTAGGTCTGGTTTTGCAGGATTAGTATGCATCTGTGTTAAATAAGTTGGAATACTTTACAGTGGCTATTGCATGTGTGAAACTAATTTGAAACAAGTTCTCCTCTGTCCCTAATGTTGTAAAATGTCCCTGTTTTTCCTACATATTCTTACTCTTTTTGTCACAAAATGTGTGGTTTTATGGCAAATCCTCAGGTCTGTAGTTACTAAATAATGACAGACACCTGATCTTCAGTCTTCACATTCTTCATAAAATGCATACTAATGCAAAACTATTATTTTCGCAACTTTTATACAGCAGCAATATTTATAATCTGTCCCAGATTCTTGGCCTTTGTCCCTCATGTATTTTGGCTTTGTCCCTGTTTCTTGCACTAAGGGATTGATATACACTTTTATTACATAAGGGGTGTAAATCGCAAAGTGCCTATAATTGCCAGTGGGGATGTGCAAGGTCTGTGGGAAAAAAAAGTAATTTCCCTCTTGTTGTTTTCCCAGTTTAAACAATCCATTTTATGGGGCTAGTGTTCTTTTGTGTATAGTATGTTGGAATACTTTACTATGGCTACCCCGTGATTATGCAAAACAAATTTGAAATGCTTACTGTGTACATAATTATTATGTATTTACTTTTACCACCCTCTTTGGCATCATGCAGCAGCTCCAAAGAATAAGGGAAGGTCCCTGGAACCCTGGCTAAATTTCTCCCAGTCTGTATGAATATCTCCTTGGGTCTCCACTGAAAAGAGGCCCTTGGTCTAGTGGGACTAACCTGGCCAATGAAGTATAAATAAATAAAATTAAACCATAAAATTAAAATGAGATATGGTATTTTATGACTAGCCACCAAATGCAGGATTTTACATGTATTTGAATATGATGCTATGGCATGTTGTATTATATTGGCCCCCATAAGGGATAGGTTTACGACTTATTTTTATGGTCAAGAATAATGCACATGCCACATGATGATATCTGTATTCAGCTGCCATTATATTAGAAGGAAAATGCATTTTTATTACTCATAAAAGATAACTTTTTTTGTCATTGGAAAGTTGACACCATTAACAGTTCATGCAGTGATAATGGCAATACACAGTGACAAAACAAACACTCGACCACCACGGCTGTAAAAACCAGCAACATTTAATAATAAACAGGTAAGTGCTTTCACGGACAAACGCCATTTCATTAGACCATATACATTCAAACAAATCACAGCATTTCTATACTAATCAAACAATAAAAACCCAATGAAGTAAGTCACATGTTCTGAGTACCAATTTTAAAGACATAAAGTCATTCAAATCGGGGCTCTTGTCTGCTTGTAAATACAAAATCCATCTGAGTTCATTGCATTCCGTTTTGCTCTTTAAATCCCCTCCCCTTAAATTAATATTAACTCCAACACAGAGCATTTAAACTAATGATTTGTACCACATTCATTGAAATATTTTGTTAGGGCATTGCTTAACTTCAGTTTACTGACATCATTATTAAGTTCTAAAATCCTCTCTTTCAGAGTGCCATTCATCTTCCCAACATAAAAACAGCTGCATGAGGTACACTGTGCAATGTGAATGACCTCTGTGAATAGAGCTGCATTTGTTTCCTGGACTGCTGTTTTGTTATCTTTTCTCAAGACAGAGAAAAGCACAGGAGTTGATCAGAAGGACTGAGAGCACCATGGAACTTAATAGGAATCTGTAGTTGGGAGATAGAGATAACAAGAAGAAGGCTGGCAACATGGAAATTAGTGAATAAATGTGAGGTTGCAAGCATCAGTCACATTTGTGAAATACGGCTGTATAAGAATAAGTCAAAAGAGTGGACTTTTGTTGGCTCTGTTAAACTTGTCTGAAACTTAAAGGCATTTGCCTCACTTCATGTCATTAATGTTTGGAAGGACTCTGTGGGGAGGGGGAGAGGAAGGGAAGATGAAGGAAAAGGTAAATGTAAGTAAAACATTTTTTCTTAACAGCCTTTCTATTAAACTTTTCATAATACAAATTGCATATTTTATAGTAAAGTATGTTTAATTCTTCTTCTATGTACTAAAGTAAATAGATGCCTTTTTTCTTCCTTTTTTTCTAGAGGCATTACAGTGCAAAAAGAGAAGAAAAGCTTGACAAAAGCATGTTTAGGTTAATAGGCTGTAATCTTGACTTGTTGAGGTGCTTGTAAAAGTACACAGATCACAATATATGTAGAGCTGATATGTTTTCCCTTATTTCTGCATAGGTGATTGTCTAGATTAAGACCCTTGGCTTAGTCTAATAACAAATTTTAAGTGAAAACAAGTAAATATGAGGACACCAAATATAAACAAAAGCTTTCCTTTAGCAAAAAATGTTCCAGCTTGTTGTTCAGGCTACAATAGAGGACTTAATTTTTCTTTCTTCTCTTATCTTTCCATGGGGTCAGGTTCATAATAGGGCAATAAAAACAGAAGATTGGTTTGTTTATGGCTAAAAGTTAATGATTTCTGAAAGTATGCAAGTAGTTTTCACATTAGGAGAGGAGGAATAAAGATAAAAAAAAGAACAGACACCAATTTGTGTAAGTAGAAGCACAGGCAATAACATGCGTCTTAGCATAGATACCGTCAACTTTACATTAACTAGGGCCTGTGTTAGCAGCTGGCCATTTTTCACAAATGTTCCTATAAGGAGGGTTAAACATCATTATTTTAATATGTACATGTGGTGTGTTTGTATTAAGTTTATAGTTTATGGGGTGGGGGTTTCTGGAGGTGTGTGTGTGTGTGTGTGTGTGTGTGTGTGTGTGTGTGTGTGTGTGTGTGTGTGTGTGTGTGTGTCTGACATAGGTTCCAATGCTGATGATAGGAAAAAAATGTATAAATGATTAACCTGCCAAACATTAATGGGTGCATGTATCACCAAAACAATTAGATATTTAAAAAAGCTGCCATATATAATAGGTGGGAATAATGACTTCTTACCATAATGGCAATTCTTTCCATATTATCTTGGAATTTGAATGGTCTCACAGGTATAGACAAAAAGAAAGAATGCTTAATTATATTAAGAAATGCACAGTGCAAATAGCAATGCTACAAGAGACAAATTTGGAAAGAATTGAGCATGTGAATTTGATAAAGAAAGGGTTTCAGGTTGGATATTGTGCAAAATATCATATATAAGGGAAATAGGAGTACTTGTATTAATTGACAAATGAACACCAGTAGTGATAGAACAGGGGAAAAGTTAGTAATAGCAGATTTGTAGTTGTAAGGGGATAGTGGCAAGGGATGAGGATTACAATGACATTGTATTTATATTCAATCTAAACCACTTATTTGGGAGTTTAAAAAAATTGGGAGATCTAATCAGTTTTCAGGAGGGAATACTATAGGTGGAAAGTGGAGTTTGATTTGCAACAATGAGGAAGTATCTTGTGCCATAGAAAAGAAATTAAAACAAAAGAGGATAGATTTATGAAGACATTTATGAAAATATTTGGTATGAAAGATGTCAGAATTAAGACAATATGCCCTAAGGTACAATAACTGGGCTAGACTTGAAAGAAATATTTCACAGGAGCATGCTTATTTAATTGAGAGCTTTGATAAACATTCAATAACTATTTCAGCTCATGCACCAATAATTACTACAATAAATATGCAGGGCAATGATGACACACTGGCACTTCCCACTTACCTGTTAAAAAGAGAGGAATTTAAGGAATGGGTAGTGGAAATTATCTGGGAGTTATTAGGGAAGATAGAAAGTAGTGTAGAAGTTATAAATAGTGAGGGAGATAAAATGAAAGTGGAGTTTAAAAAGTAGGATAGAAATAAAAGATAAAGAGTTCTGGTTAAGAGGTAATAAGAATTATTTAGAGGGACTGACAAAGGTTAAAGTATTACAAAATAAAGATAATCTCACAGAACAAGAGGTAGAGCAATTGCAGAGTGCTAAAGAATAAATAAGGGAGTGCCTGTATAATATGCATGACTTTATAAAGACTGCTGTTAAGCAACTGTATTTTGATAACTCCAGTGCACAAAAACTTTTGGCACAACACCTTAGGCAACAGGAAGTAGAAGGGTTGTTGTCAAACTTAGGTATTGAAATATTTCAAAAATGTTATGAAAATCTGCATATAGCAAATAAGTGGGGAAATCAGGAAAAAGCACAAATGAAAATATTTATGGAAATATTAAATATGCCACGGTTACAGGTAGATGAGGCTCAATGACTAACAGTTAAGAGAGGAGGAGATGAGATAAAAACAATGATGTATATAACCAATTTGCAGGACAGCCTTCAGGAACAGATGATATTCCACTGGATGTTTAGAAGTTAGTAGGGAAGAAAGTGATAAAAATCTGGAAGATTCTGTTTAACAGTATTTTAAAACGAGAGCAGGCACCAGCATCTTGGAAAAAAAAAAGCTGTGATGGCTGCAGTAGCTAAAGATACTGTCAACTTTACATTAACTAGGGCCTGTGTTAGCAGCTGGCCATTTTTCACAAATGTTCCTATAAGGAGGGTTAAACATCATTATTTTAATATGTACATGTGGTGTGTTTGTATTAAGTTTATAGTTTATGGGGTGGGGGTTTCTTGAGGTGTGTGTGTGTGTGTGTGTGTGTGTGTGTGTGTGTGTGTGTGTGTGTGTGTGTGTGTGTGTGTGTGTGTGTGTGTGTGTGTGTGTGTGTGTGTGCGTGTGTGTGTCTGACATAGGTTCCAATGCTGATGATAGGAAAAAAATGTATAAATGATTAACCTGCCAAACATTAATGGGTGCATGTATCACAAAAACAATTAGATATTTAAAAAAGCTGCCATATATAATAGGTGGGAATAATGACTTCTTACCATAATGGCAATTCTTTCCATATTATCTTGGAATTTGAATGGTCTCACAGGTATAGACAAAAAGAAAGAATGCTTAATTATATTAAGAAATGCACAGTGCAAATAGCAATGCTACAAGAGACAAATTTGGAAAGAATTGAGCATGTGAATTTGATAAAGAAAGGGTTTCAGGTTGGATATTGTGCAAAATATCATATATAAGGGAAATAGGAGTACTTGTATTAATTGACAAATGAACACCAGTAGTGATAGAACAGGGGAAAAGTTAGTAATAGCAGATTTGTAGTTGTAAGGGGATAGTGGCAAGGGATGAGGATTACAATGACATTGTATTTATATTCAATCTAAACCACTTATTTGGGAGTTTAAAAAAATTGGGAGATCTAATCAGTTTTCAGGAGGGAATACTATAGGTGGAAAGTGGAGTTTGATTTGCAACAATGAGGAAGTATCTTGTGCCATAGAAAAGAAATTAAAACAAAAGAGGATAGATTTATGAAGACATTTATGAAAATATTTGGTATGAAAGATGTCAGAATTAAGACAATATGCCCTAAGGTACAATAACTGGGCTAGACTTGAAAGAAATATTTCACAGGAGCATGCTTATTTAATTGAGAGCTTTGATAAACATTCAATAACTATTTCAGCTCATGCACCAATAATTACTACAATAAATATGCAGGGCAATGATGACACACTGGCACTTCCCACTTACCTGTTAAAAAGAAAGGAATTTAAGGAATGGGTAGTGGAAATTATCTGGGAGTTATTAGGAAGATAGAAAGTAGTGTAGAAGTTATAAATAGTGAGGGAGATAAAATGAAAGTGGAGTTTAAAAAGTAGGATAGAAATAAAAGATAAAGAGTTCTGGTTAAGAGGTAATAAGAATTATTTAGAGGGACTGACAAAGGTTAAAGTATTACAAAATAAAGATAATCTCACAGAACAAGAGGTAGTGCAATTACAGAGTGCTAAAGAATAAATAAGGGAGTGCCTGTATAATATGCATGAGTTTATAAAGACTGCTGTTAAGCAACTGTATTTTGATAACTCCAGTGCACAAAAACTTTTGGCACAACACCTTAAGCAACAGGAAGTAGAAGGGTTGTTGTCAAACTTAGGTATTGAAATATTTCAAAAATGTTATGAAAATCTGCATATAGCAAATAAGTGGGGAAATCAGGAAAAAGCACAAATGAAAATATTTATGGAAATATTAAATATGCCACGGTTACAGGTAGATGAGGCTCAATGACTAACAGTTAAGAGAGGAGGAGATGAGATAAAAACAATGATGTATATAACCAATTTGCAGGACAGCCTTCAGGAACAGATGATATTCCACTGGATGTTTAGAAGTTAGTAGGGAAGAAAGTGATAAAAATCTGGAAGATTCTGTTTAACAGTATTTTAAAACGAGAACAGGCACCAGCATCTTGGAAAAAAAAAAAAGCTGTGATGGCTGCAGTAGCTAAAGGCAGTAAATATCCATCTAATCTATCTTCATATAGGCCCATCTCAATTCTAAATCATGATTATAAAGTGTTTACGTCTATAATGGCTAAAAGAATTGCAAAGATGATGCCAAAATGATAGACATGGACCATTTGACAGAGTGAGCTGTGATTTAATAAGTAGAGCAATGGAAACATTTGTATTTCCTGATACAATAATAAGATTAATTAGAATGACACATGAGGGATCAGAGACAAAAATCAAAGTGAGAGGGTTGCTCTCTGATATGTTATGTCTGAGAAGAGGAACCAGGCAGGGTGTCCTCTTTCCCCTTTATTTGCATTATATTTAGAACCACTGGCAAAAAAATCAGAGACTCAGAAATTCAATGATATAACTGGCGCAGTTTTCAAGCAAAGTTGGTATTTTTTGCCGATGATATTATTCTGTACCTGATGGAACCAGAAAAGGACATCTCAGTCTTGTGGAATACTCTGAGACAGTTCCAGGATTTTTCAGGATATAAAAATTAATAAAGATAAAACAAAGGCTATAGTTATAAACTATGTGCCAAACACATTAATTTGTCTGCCAATACCTACATTTATGGGGACATGATAAAATTAAATATTTAGGAGTACGGATTAAAAAGGATTCATTATGGCAGGTAAAGATATGTGGGAGGAGATTAAACTAAAGATAATACAAAAACTGAGAAATTGGAAGCTCTTGCCTATGGATATGGATAGCAATATACAAGCAGGAAAATGTTTTTAGTCTCTAGTTTTATACACAGGTTAGGCATATTTTTATCAAACAGAGGAGAAGTTATGGATAGTAATTAGTAAACAGTCAAAGAATTTTATTTGGTAGGGGAAGAGGGCAAGAGTCAAACGTGATAAGTTGATCCTCCCAGCCAAACATGGAGGTTTAGAATTGCCTGATTTGAAGAGATATTTTAGGTCTACAAAGTTAAGACTCTTATATAACTCAAGAAGAAAGCTACAATTTAAAGTGGAAATGGATGATGATGAAGCAGGGTGTAAGTCAAGAAATAAGTAAATAAACTTAAGGAGAATATCAACAGTCATGCAGAATATTATATATTCATAAAGTAGCAAAAAAGTATACTAAGAAACAAGCCAACATGGGACTGGAGAAAGGAGATTCTGCTGATAGGGATAACTGCAATTATGGGTACAAAGTATAGACAACAGGGGGCTGGAATTTAATGGAGGAAGCTGGCAAAGGAACCAACGTACTGGAACAAATAATTAGACAAAGGAATGTAATACAATGGGAAGAATTCAAGAAGACATTTGGATTGCAGGCTAGGGATTACCTTACTTATCAGGGATTGAAATCAGAATATAGCCAAAAAGAAAGGATAGGAGAATCCAAAATGAAAGGCCTGCACTGGTTGAGTTTTTAATTGAATCTAGAACAGAAGCTGCTGTTAAAAATGGATAATTAGTAGGGTATATAAAATATTGCACAATAAGTATAGGAATCAATCAGAAGAGGTCACAAAAGATTGGGAAGAGAGATTAGCTATACAAAGACATGCATCTGGAGCATTTCTCCCCGGGCCTCTATTGAAAACTGGCTCGTTCCAAGTTGGACTTTCCCGGTAAACAAACGTTAATAAAATAAAATAAATAAATAAATAAATAAAACATAGAAAAATAGAAACTGGAAATAATACATGCAGAAAAATGTTTTGGAGGAAGAATGAGGTTTTAAGAAAAGACAGGAATTAAATAATTTATGTAATGTTGCTCAGATTATATATCACATATTTTGTTATACATTCTATAGGGTCTATATTACAACACCGAACATTTAAAATGTTGAGTGTTCTAATATCGACCCATTTTCAGCGAACGCTGAAAATATCGAAAAAACAGAAAACCGAATTTTTTCCTAGGGAAAGAATTCGGTTGTCTGTTTCTGTTGCTTTGGTATTTTCAGCTCTCTGGTGGAAAGTTACGGGTTGTGTTCAGGTAAGTGTGCGACTGAGTGCAGATTAGGTATGTGTGCGATTGTGTGGACATGAGGGTTAGGGCGGGTTAGGTGAGTTAGGGTTAAGGCTTGGATTAGGTATGTCTGCGATTGTGTGGATGTGAGGGTTAGGGCGGGTTAGGTGAGTTAGGGTTAGGGCACGGGTGAGGTGGGTGTGCAATAGTGACGGACCTTAGGGTTAGGGTTTGGGTTAAGGTAAGTGGATAGTTAGTGGGGTGTGTATAGTTTAGTGTAGGGTTAGGTGTAAGAGTTTAGGTGTATGTGTGTGGATTGCTGTTTGTTTGGTCTGCTTGTGTTGTTTGTACGTGTTTTGGAACAGCGACTTTTTCCCCTAGGAAAAAATTCGCTGTTCATTCTGAATGTTCGATGTTTAGTATTTTCGATTGGTATGGTTCGATATTAGAACAGTTGACATTTTGAATGTTCGGTGTTCTAATATAGACCCATTCTATAATGTTTGTAAATATGAACTTGTTAATATGGTTTGATTACTTTTATATAAATGTAAATGCCTAGGTCACGTGATAATTCAATAAAGTACTTTAAAAAACAGTAGTATCCAAAAAAGTTGGTTTATGTATAAAACTGTCACAGAAAACTTTTAAGAAACCAATTATATTGTAATAAATGTTAAGTAAAGCGGGTGCATCTGATGGCATTCAAATCTGTCCTTTCACAAAGATTAAAACTCTAATTAATTCAGCAGTTAAGACTGCTTTAACCAAAATGTGTAAATCAATTCAAACAGATGACAATATTTTTTTATTAGTTATATTTGATAAAAAGGCAGAGGGGATTTAGGTGAACATATTAGGTTGGGTGAATTATTATCTAATTTGATAAGTTTTAAGAATGACATAAATACTGAACCTGGAGAGAATGTATTGAATCATGTTATGTTACACAAAGCGCAGAAATCTTCTCTGTGGCTAATTTGGCAACAATTTAGTTTAGATGTGATTCAGGTGATGTATTTAGCAAAAAATAGTTCTGCGTCCACAAGTAAACATTTATGGAATGAGACAGAAGAATGTTAATTATTGTTTCTTGTACTCAGTCTCTTAAAAAGCATCATCATAGAGCTATAGGTGGAAATCAATCTACACTAATGGTAAATGATGATTTTGTTGGCTATGACTCAACGGTAATATAGCCAATAATAACATCAATGTTCACAATTATGTTAACAACTGGGGACTCATTAAGAAGTGTAAGCAATAGCATTCCAAGACTAAACAGAGAACATGTCATGGTCACTTCTTTATATGACAGTAATACGCTAAATATAAAAGATTGTATCAAGTGCTTATTTACAAAAGGAATTAGATATGATCCTGTCATTGTTGTGCATGGATGTAATGATGTAGGATAAACTAATGATGATGATTTCAAGTAGCTGTAAATGACATGATTGATTTGACTAAACAATTCAAATTTAAGTTGGTTTTCAGTGATCTTCCAATTCAGGGTGAGATTAGATGACAAGCAATGTCTTTTACAAACTGGATAAAGTGCAAATCTTTATATAATTCAGGTACTCTATCTTTGGGAATTGTGTAATGAAAAATTAAGTTCTTTAGTAACGACAATTTGCACTTAAGTAATTTAGGTAACAAGACAACTTCCACAGCACTGACTAAATTAATTGAACTGTTTTTTAGAGTCAAGTCACTGATTTTAACTGACAATAACAAAAGCAAGCTTGAAATGTCTTCTGTTAAATGCTCACAGTCTTATAATAAATTAGAAGATTAGGAAAAGCTGGTACAGATGCAATACCAAACCAATAGTAATACCAGGTTTCTCTGGTTATCACAATGTTATTACTGATGGAAGAGGAGGTGGGGTGTCCATCTATATGACTAGTAAGAATGACTCTTTCACAAACTTTAATGGTATCATCTCTGTACTTCGCCTAGTGAGAACTGATGTTAGTGAAACTAAAATGGATGATGAAATATGTTACTAGTATCCTACTATTTCAAAGGAGTAGAACAAGCAACTTCTAAACCTTATTAGGAAGAGTTTTCTGGAGAAGGTGACCTTAATTGCTGGAGACCTAAATGCTCCTAATGTAGACTGGTCAGCTCCTGTTACATTATCAAATGCATTAAACCATTTGATAACTGTTTGTTTGTGTCTTTCGGCTTTTCCCGGTTAGGGGTCGCCACAGCGGAACTCCGGTCCGCTAATGATTGGTAGTGGATTTTTACATACCGGGTTACCAGCCCTGATGCACAACCTTCAACGAAGGCACACCCCATTCACATATGCTTCCACACAGAAGATGCTCTAGCTGAGAATCGAACGGGACAACGTCTTGCTATGAGGCGACAACGCTACCACAGCACCACCACCGCAGTTAAACCATTTGATAACTGTAAGTCTGACAAATGGTTATACTCAAATAATGAATGAGGCAACTAGAGGAGCTAATTTATTGGATGTTGTCTGGATCTCTAACAGATTAAATATGGATGTTTCTAATACAGATCCTGAGATGGGAAACTTTGACCATTTAAATGTAAGTTTTAAAGTTGTTATTACTCAACCTAAGTTGGTTAAGCATTAAGAAATAGTGAAAAAAGTATCAATTTGACTTTGAGTCGATTAAGGAGACTATTGAAACTTGGGACTGGTATGTTACTTTTGAAAATAAAAGATATAATTGAGAAGTGGGATTTTTTTTTTTTTACAATTTTGTTAATAATTTGATAGACTATCATGTCCCACTTGGTGTGAAAACACCCAGCAGGGGTATCAGAGGTCCCTGGTGGAGTCTGAAGGTATCTAAACTAAGAAGGAAAAAGATAAGTTTAAAACTATTAAAAGATTAGCATATAATTATGAGGTATATTTACCAGCTAATTTGAAGGATAACTACAAAGGCTTATTTAAACACACAGGACATTACAGTCTAGATGATTTTTCCAGTATAGCATTAAAATATGTGTTTAAAACATTACAGTGTAGATTATTCTCCAGTACAGCATTAAAAGATGTGTTTCAAACAATCACCAATTTATATGCATTAGTGAACTTGTTTGTAGATGGTTTGCTTAGTAATTACTCCCAATGGATCTTGGGAAATGATTTACTCATATTAGTTAGAGACATTTGCTCCAATATGAATGAGCAAATGGTAAAGCAAGGCTTATCTAAAAATAAATCAAAATTCAGCAGTAGGACCTTATGGTCTTAAAGTTGTTATTTCATAAAGGGAATAGCTGCAAAGCTGATTCCATGTTTAACTTATTTGTTTCAAAAAATCAAGCAAAATCTGAGGGTTATGCTACTCAATGCTAGAAGTCTAAACCTCAAAATGCACTCACTCGAGGCACTCCTTAAAATGGAGAACATTGACATCTGTGCAATGACAGAGACCTGGTTCAAAGCTCCAGAGAGCACCCCTGCATTACCAGGCTACAATTCATACCACACCTTTCGGCCACCAAACCCAGAACGAAGCACTAAAGGTGAAGGCGTGTCCATATTCATTAAGGATATCCACACCTCCAGGCTAGTTTCACAGCATAATGCATCCGAGATTATCCAAGTGCAACTAACTCTGGGCAAGAACGCAATCCAAACTGTAGCTTGCTACAGACCCCCCCACCATGCCCCAGGATTCACACTCCTCATTTCTTGATACACTGGAAAATATTGGGGTACAACCCAACACCCTAATAATGGGCGATTTCAACTACCCCACCATTAACTGGGAAAACTACTCATGTACCAATTCTTTTGCTCAACGTTTTCTAGAATTCATAAATTCCAACGCCTTGGATCAACTTTTTCACACCCCCACCAGGGGCAGCAATATCCTAGACCTGGTCATTACCAACATGGGAAACCGGTGTTCCACACCAGATGTCAATTCCTCATTGGTCAGCTCCGACCACAAGCTAATCAGCCTAGATATCCACATGCCACCCCCACCCTCAATTAGGGAAAACATCGTAAAAAACTTCTGCAAAGCCAACTTCACACTTCTTAAGACAGAAGTGGCAAACTTCATGACACCCATGCAGACGGACAATAGAGGTATGACTGCCGAATCCTACACAAATGCACTTTATAAGCACTTACACGAGTGCATGGATCATGCTATCCCTAACAGAACCAAGATGTTATCCTCCAAAAAAAGGAAGCAAATCTGGTGGTCCTCTGCCATAAACAAACTCTACAACAAAAGAAAGAAACTGTTGCAAAAAAGAGTAAAATCCCATGACTGGAGGAACTCTCTGGTCAACCTCAGTAAGAAGCTGAGATCCCTCATAAAATCCTCCAAAGCTAGTTACAAAAACAAAATTGCCACTGACTCTAAAGACAACCACAAAGCATTCTATAGCTATGTCAAGAATCTAAGTGGGAACACTCAGATCTGCTCTGAGTTACAGCACAATGACACTAAATATACAGAACCAACTGATATTGCCAACATCCTAGCAGATAGGTTCAGTGCTAACTTTACCCCCCATCTCTATACCGGAAGAATGCAAAGTTCCTATAATCACGGCTGCACAGGTAAAAAACACACTCTCCAAAGCCAAGAACACAGCATCCATGGGACCTGACAATATCCCAGGCTGCGTTCTACATGAACTACAGAATGAACTAGCACCCTACCTAAGTACCATGTTCAATCATAGCCTCACCTCAGGCTTTGTACCCATTGAATGGCGCACCGCGACGGTTATCCCACTCCACAAAGGGGGAGCCACGACGGATCCCGGGAACTACCGCCCCATTAGCCTGATGAGCCTGGTCTGCAAGGCCATGGAATGTATTATCGTGGAACTCATAAACAAAGACATTGGTAATTTCCAAACTCTGGACCCTACCCAGTTTTTTTTTGTAAAAGGCAGATCATGTCTTCTAAACCTGATTGACTTCTTTGAAGCAGTCACCAAAGCCATAGATGAGGGTAAAATTGTTCACACAGCTTATCTAGATCTCGCCAAGGTTTTCGACACCATCCCCCACTCTGGAATTATAGATAAGCTCACTAAACTAGGTATAAATCCCTATGTCACAAGATGGGTTGCCAACTGGCTCACGGACAGAACCCACACTGTAAAAGTAACGGATTCCAAATCCGACATCAGACCAGTGACAAGTGGAGTACCACAGGGTTCAGTCCTGGGTCCTCTCCTGTTTGGTATCTACTTCTCTGAAGTGCAGGCCAACACAAAAGGTCTTTGGCTAACAAAGTTTGCAGATGACTGCAAACTAGGAGCCATAATCGAAACTCCTAATGATGTGGACAAACTACAAAAGGGCCTCACTGAGACAGATACCTGGTGTCAAAGCGATGGCCTGAAGCTCAATGCCAAAAAGTGTATTGTCATCCCCTTTGGTAAAAACTCTGTACCCATGAACTACCACATAGCTGGTAGTCTACTTAATGCCGAAAATGTGATAAGAGACTTTGGGACCCAGGTGGACAGTAGTCTCTCCTTTGATAATCACATCGCCACAGTGGTCAGGAAATCCTTCTACGTGGCACATCTCATCACAAAAGGATTCTAATCCAGAAAAAAAGAGGTCATTGTTCCTCTCTACTCATCACTCATTAGACCCATTATAGAGTACAATGCCCCTTTTGGTATGCACCTCACAAGACATCTACAACAACTGGAAAGACCACAGAAATACCTCACAAAGAGGATTATTGGCCTCAAACAGATGCCCTATGCAGACTGTCTCAAAAAACTACAGCTTTACCCCATCGCATATCGCCTACTCAGGGGCGATCTCTGCCTAACATACAAAGCTATGTCAAACCCAGAGCTGTTGGACATGCTCCACTTAAAGAAATCCCAATCCCTCCGAGCTACTCGCTCTAGGGACCTAAACCTTGTCACCACAATAAACAGAACATGCTGGAGGGATAGATTCCTGTCCCAGAGACTTCCCATACTCTGGAACAGACTACCTATCTATGTCAAACAGAGCTCCTCGCTAGCACTTTTCAAGAAAAATCTTGATGATTGGATGGGAAATGGGAAATTCACCCCGGGGATCACTTCTGTGGCTCTGCTCGACAGGGGCACAGTAAAATAATTTTCTTGGGTGGCGAAAGCCAGGGTACATTTTTTGGCTAGGCTTGTATGGGCCCTAGGGCCGATAGCCTAGTACCTACCTATGAACCTATTTAAAGAAGCATTTCTTCCTAAGGTATGGAATTTGCCATTGCCCTACTGCTGTGCAGTCTTGGAGCTGGCAAACATAATTAACAGGGAGTGTAAGGGGGCTTGCTCCCCTGAAAAAAAACACAAGCTTTTTTTCATTATTTTGAGTTTTGATCCCTTTGGATTGATGTTTTGCCATTCAATATATTTATACTTCCATATTTTGAAGTACGTCCATTCATACATTGTGCTGATTTCAGCAGTATGGTGAGACTAAGAGCTACATTACAATCTTTATGGCATGAATGGCAGTATTAAGTGCATTTTGTACTTGAGTGTGCAAGCATAACTCCATGAAAGATTTTCATAAAAACTTTCAAAGATGCAAGGCTGATTTTTGCACAGCTACCAAATATGAGCTTTTAAAATATTTGACAGTGACAGTCAAGGTTGTCATACTCTACTCATCAACCACTGGGGCTGGAAATGATTTGTTAAAAGTGAGAAATTCTGTGGAAAACTTAAAACTATTTAATCAATATGGTCCTATACTGGTAGGTATGATCAGCAGTCTCCATAACCTTTTGGCTCTACCTTTCGGTTCATAACAAACATATATATCTGACATGTATTCTACTTGACAAACTCAGTGTATATCTGAATAATAGCAAAACTGTGCTTTTATGAATGAAAAACTAAAATAATACATACTTCTTAGACAAACAGGATTTTTCCTCATAGTAAAAGTTACAGAAAAAACACACATTTTATGAAAGCAACAAGACATGTTCAAGAGTAAGCCGTCTCACTGCCTTTAATGCTATTAGTTAATGCTATGTGCTGTAGAGTGAGAACGCAGGTGCCTTTTCCTGAAAGCATTATAGGAAAACCTGGACACAATATGGTAATATTGGCATTTAAAGGTAGGTTCAGATTAATATCACAATGCCATCAGAAACTGAAAAACTGTAACATATACAAGCTACCTGCCAATGTAATTCACACTCTATCCACATACATCACTTCGCTGACCACAGTTTTGCATACAGTATACTATATTATATATAATTCTGCATTACTATATTGCACTTTCTATAGTGAATAACTGACCTGGTCTGTGTCATTATGTCTGCATTTTCTATTTGCTTTCTTTACTTCGATATTACAATTCTGGTACAATTTTAGAATTTACTGTTACTCCATGTTCATTATGTGTACATTTTCTATTTGATTTGTTGGATTCAGTATTATATAGCATTGAGATAAACGTTTAGTATTTACTTTTACTCCATGTTAGGAACACATCTTATGGCTGAAAAGAATCTCAGTACATCCATCTAGTCAGCAAATAAAAATTAAATAAAAAAAAATGCAGAACTTTCATTTTAAATAAAAATGTAACTATTCGTTCTCTTTGGACTGACAAATCTAAAAGCTATTAAAAACATAAATACATAAAGTTACTGTCACTTCAGTCCTGAAATAATGTGCAATTCTGTGAAAGTGATAGTTTCCTTTTTCAATGTTCTGGTATAAAACATTAAAATTACTTTTTTATTAAAATTTAAGATCGACTACTCCTTTTCCTTTGTAGCCAAGAACATACTCTAAGCACACCTCTCAACCTACAAACCTACAGATATTGAAAATAGGAACAATGTCCCTTGACATGTAAGAACATGCAGCTAAAAATCTGAATATCTAATTAGCATAATATCTGAATACCGAATAGCACACAACTCTTCCCACTTCCAATAGGAATGTGAGATACTATTCAGAAACACGTTTAAAAAAACTGAGTGAGAAAATTCATGAAAAAATATGAGGACATTATCAAATGGCACTATAAACTCTACAGACAAATGAACTGCACTGTAAAATTCGACAGCACAAGGTAATCTGTTTTTGCTTTCGAAAAAGGGACGTGTAGGAAGTGCATCTTCTTGTCGCTAGTATACAGTGTGGTCTTCAGTGCACCAGAAAGCTTCAAATATCAAAAGTAATAGGAAGGATTCAGAAAATTGTGTGAAGAGGTAAATCAAGTCTGACAATGGGGACACATCTCCAAAAATAGGCACATCCTATGCAGGGGTAAATCAGGCCTAAAACAGAAATGTTCCTCCAAAACATGGACAGTTGGGAGGTCTGACGCGAAGACTGTTTTTTAGGTATCCTTGCCAGTATCAATCTCTGAATTTTATCAGAATAAATTAAAAAACATTTTGGAGATACAGTGCTTTATATACAAACAGTAAAACAGCTCCAGAACAATGAATAATTTGAGGCTGGCTGCTTAGAAATAGTCAGTAATAAGGGGCTTAAACAAGTTAAGCTTGTAAATCTGGGTATGGCAGCAAGGCACTGAACACCCATATGTTAAACCAATGCAAGTCATGTCAGTATCTGATTCCTGATTAAATGAATTAAATAAATATGTCAACTGCACTGGTTTGCTTAAATTATCAATTTTCGTTTATGACTACAGCATGAATGTGCATGCTTTGAGTATAAATGTAAACTACATTTTTTCTCTTTGTAGGATCTGTTTTGTTTGAAAATACTACCTATTCATTTTTGTAAAGTGGGTGTCACAGAATGGACTGGAAATTTGGTCAAAAGTACTGACATCTCAAAGTGTGTCAGTGTAAAGAAAGTACAGTTGTGTACACTTACCATAAATGTAGATGTTTGAGTGTATTCACTGTTGCAGTCATCACATTTGGGTTATCTGCTTGCAGTAGCCCTCAGTCGGCCTGATTAACAAAGTCTTGGGTCCTGTGTCGGTTGCTGTCTCTTTTTTCATGACGGCAGGTCGTCAGGGGTATAAAACATCCACCCGACACCATTACATCAGTTTTTCTTGCTCCAAATGTCAGGTGCCCCTCTAATGGGAAGCAATTAAATATATACATATACAAGGATATACCTCCAACAAAAAAGCAAACACACCAAAAAGCTTTTAAGCATAGTAAAGGAAATTAGAGTTATAACCAAAAGAAGTCAGGGGGCTGGTGGGAGGGTAACCAGGACTGCAACAGTGAATACACTCGAACATCTACATTTATGGTAAGTGTACACAACTGTACTACGTTCTTCATGTTTCACTGTTGGAGTCATCACATTTGGGTAGATTCCCAAAGCTAAGGTTGGGAGGAGGAATTTAGATAGCATTAGGACCAGCTATAAGGCCCTGCAAGACTGCAGTGGCAAAGTAGATTTAGAGAAAATTGGCAAATGATAATGCTTGGTGAAAGTATGTACAGAACTCCAGGTAGCAGCTTCTAGGATGTCCCTGGTAGGGACGCCTCTGAGAAAGGCTGTAGAGGTAGATGCAGCCCTGGCTGAGTGGGGTCTGATCCCCTGTGGGACAGGTTTTCCATGGTGCTTATAGCAGAAATGAATGCAATGGCATATCCATTTAGAAATGGTTTGCTTTGAAATAGCTTTTTCCTCTGCCCCTGCAGCAAATGCCACCAGCAGCTGCTCAGATTTCCTTTGAGGTTTAGTCCTGTCCAAGTAGAATCTAAGTTGTCTGTGCACATCTAAGGAGTGCAGTATCCATTCCCCTTTATTCTGTGGATTAGGAAAGAAGGTTGGCAAATGAATGGACTGATTAAGAGCCACACTGGATACCACCTTGGGCATGAAGGATGGATTGGTTCTGAGGGACACCCTGTCAGCATGAAAGATGATGAAAGGCTCCACTGTCATAAGGGCCTGTAATTCAGATACCCTTCTTGCTGAAGTGATTGCTAAAAGGAAAGCTGTTTTCCAAGAAAGAAATTTTAAATCTGCAGTAGCAGCTGGCTCGAAAGGAGGAAGAGTGAGTTTCTCCAAGACAAAGTTAAGGTCCCAGGCTGGAGTTGGAGCTCTCCTGGGTGGTCTTACATTTTTGGCCCCTCTGAGGAACTGCTTGAGCAGTAGATGAGAGAAGAGGGGAGGTTCTGTGTTATAATGAGCTGAAATGGCTGAGGTGTGAATTTTGATGGAGGAAAAAGACAAGCCCTTGTGAAGCATCTCAGTTAAGTATTGTAAAATATGAGGTAAATTGGGCGCTGCTGTGCTCATCCCTTGAGATTGGTTCCAGGCACAGAATCTTTTCCATTTTTCAGCATAAGATTTTCTAGTACTAGGCCTCCTTGCTTCTAAAATGATATCCATCACTGGTTTACTGAGGGATGGTAAAGGAGAGATTAGGTAATTAGCCAGGCTGCTAGGTTCAGTGTTTGAAGCTGGGGGTGCAGAATCTGTTTCTCCTGCTGAGACAACAGGGACAGAGTCTGAGGCAGATGCCATGGGGCCAACCATGAAACACTGCACAAGAGGGGGTACCAGTGTTGGCGTGGCCAGTCTGGTGCAATCAAAATCATCCTTGGATTGTCCAGTTTGATCTTTAGTAGTACTTTGGAGAGCAGAGGAAGAGGAGGGAAGGCATAAACTGACAGTTTTTTCTAGCTGAAGGACAGAGCATCCACTTTCCAAGCTTGTTTGTGGGGAGTCCTTGTGCAAAATTTGTCCAGCTGATAGTTCTGGGGGGAAGCAAACAGGTCTATATCTGGGCTCCCCCATTTGCTTGTCAACATGTTGAAAATCCTTGGTTCCAGTTTCCACTTGTGTGGGTCCATGAGGTTTCTGCGTAGCCTGTCTGCCAGTGTATTTAATTTCCCTGGCAGGAATTGAGCCTGTAGATGCACTTGGAAGCTCAAGGCTGTGTTCCACAATGCCAAGGCTAGTGTGCAGAGGGGGTAAGAATGTGTACCCCCTTGCTTGTTTATGTAACACATAACAGTGGTGTTGTCCGTCTTTACCATTAGTTGTCCTGGAAAAATGTGGTCCTTGAAGGCTGTCAGAGCATTCTGTACAGCTAACATTTCTTTTTGATTGATATGCAGGTGCATTTGACTTGGGTTCCATTTGCCCTGAATGCACTTCCCTGCCAGGTGAGCCCCCCATGCATAGTCTGATGCATCTGTTGTTAGAGTTTGGGTGGCAGGGGGTATTGTGAAAGGTAGTCCCTTGTTTTGGTGGCAGGCCTCTGCCCACCAAAGGAACTGTAGTCATAGGCAAGGTATGATAGGAATCATTGCTTCTAGATCCTGAGAATGTTGGCACCATAGGCTTTTTAGATACCATTGTAGTTTAAGAATGCAGGAGGCCATGAACCCCAGTATGTGCCTTGCAGATAGCAGGGTTTTTGTGGCCACTTGTCTGAAGTAGGTTGTCAAATTAATTTGTTTCTCTAGCATGAGGAAAGCCATCTGGGAAATTGTATTCAAGGTTACTCCCAGAAATATAATTTGTTGACAGGGTACCAGGTGTGATTTATTTTCATTTATGGTGTACCCCAGACAAGTTAGCACCCTTTGTACAAAGGCCAGATGATTTAAAAGTATGTCCTGCCTTTCTGTCTGAATTAGACAATCGCCCAGGTATGGGTATATTTGAATATTTCTTTGCCTGCAAATTGCAATAACTGGAGCTAGGCACTTTGTGAATTCCCTGGGCACAGTAGATAAGCTAAAGGGCAGTGCAGAAAATTGATAGTGCGTGCAGCCTGCTTTGAAGCATAGGAATCTTCTGCAAGATTCCCTGATTGGGATGTGCAGGTATGCTTCTTTTAAATCTAGTGTTGCCAACCGGGCATCTTTGCCTAGCATAGGAAGCAACTGGTGAAGAGTCAGCATCTTGAATTTTGGAATCACCAAAGAGGTGTTTAGAGTAGACAGGTCCAGGATAGGACGCCTTGAATTGTCTTTTCTGGGTACCAGGAAAAGTCTCAAGTAGAAACCTTGTCCCTTTTCCTCTTCTGGTACGAAATGAATAGCCCCCATGCTTAAGAAAGAAAGTACTTGCTTTTGGGCCTCTGCCCACTGATTTGGGGGTAGATCTGGCCACCTGCTTGGTGATGGCAACATGTGGAAGTGAAATCTGTATCCCTGGGACACTATATTTAAAACCCATTTGTCCTGGGTAATGAGTTCCCAGTTCTTTTGCATGAAGAGCAATCTCCCCCCCCCAAAGGGACAGTCAGTTTATAAGTGCTTGGAATGTTTAAAAAGAAGTCACTGATGCAGTTTACCATACGGGGGAGTTTTATTACTCCCAGATTTGGCAGTGGAGGCCCCTCACTGCTTAGTCCTGTGCATACCCTGGGACTGCAGCCTGGGAGCTCTGCTGGATCTGGGTTTGGACTGAGAAGGTCTGGAGGAGGCAGGAAAGGACCAGTTCTTGGAAGGCCAATGCCTACCAAATCTTGGAGGTTGTACTTGTAAAAAATCTTTAACAGTTTACATAGATTTAGCTTTTTCTTCCATCTTTTTAAGAACTTCTTCTGCCTTGTTGTCAAACAGGCAGTCCTGGTTTAAGGGAGCATCCAGTAATTTTGCTTTAACATGCTCTGTTAGGGATTGCTCCTTAAGCCAAGCATGCCTTTTAAGTACAGACCCAGTTACAATAGCCCTGCAAGATACCTCTAGAGAATCAAAACCACATTGCAAAATATGTTTTCCAACTTATTCAACTGAATGCAATAAATCCGGTAAATCCTTACTTTCAGCACAATCAGAAATCAACATAATTTTTCTGTTTTAGCAATCCAGTAATATGCTGCTGATACTTTAACATATGAAACTGGCAGTTTAAGGCCCTAACGGCCAAAGTTGCAGAAGTGTATACCTTCTTACCCCATCTATCCAACGCTCTGGAGTCTCTATCAGAGGGGGGGGGTAGGATTTTTGGAAGTAGTAACTTTAATGCCCTTGGGTCCCTGTGAAATGGTCTCAGGATCCACAGTAGGATTTTTAAAAAGGAACTTGTGAGAGTTAGGGACCCTGTAATATCTATTAGGTTTTCTGGGAGCAGGAGGTAAAGAGTCAGGGGCCAAGCTAGATTCTGCAAATGCATCATCAACAATGGTATGTACAGGAGGTATGGCTAAAGGTCTATGCTGGGGCAGGAGTAAGAAATCCCTAAACCTCTTTTTAGAATCAGAGAAATCCTGACTTTCTCAATGAAAATGATCCCTGAGAGTACGCAAGGTTTCACCAAAAGAGAAGTCCTCTGGGGGGAAAGCAGAGGGAATACAGTCCTCAGCATCAGAATCCTCATAGGTAGATAAGGCTAAATCCTGGTCATCAGAGGAAACTTCAGAATCCTGGTCAGAAGTATCATAAACAAACTCAGTCCTAGGTCTCTTAGAGGGGGAAGGCTGGCTTTCCCCCTGATTAAAGTAATAAGGTCTTCAGCCATTCTTATCATTTGTTTTTTAGGCATAGAGGCCTGACTATGCAGTCTGGGCGTCAGTTTTCTAGGCATGGTTCGAGATTTAGGCCTTGAAGAAGAAGATGTCATCGGTTTAATACGCAAGTCAGTAGGCCTGAATATACCCTCAGAAACCAGTGTCTGCACAGCGGCTCCGGACCCATCCAAGGTAGAGACATCCACATGTTCCACAGTTGAAGCATATCGCGGCATACCGGACTCCAAATGGGTCTCAGTAGAGGCCTGCAAATCAAAAGTAGCGGGTATCAGGGGCTGTGAAAGCACCTTACTGAGTATCAGTGAACTGGCGACTAGCGTAGGAGAAGCGTTGTCGGCAGCTTTGGACCTAGGCGGCCTGTCTCTGTCTTTATCTGCGTTTTTTCAAAATGTCGGTAGCTGGATGGCTGACTGAAGACATATCAGGATAATTGAACTGAGCACCAAAATATTTTGAAGCATAAATATACCGACGACGGATAGTTCGTGGTTTAAATAAAGCACAAAACTGACAGCGAGGTACGTCGTGGTCAGGGCCTAGGCAAGGAATACAGTACAAATTAAAATCTTTATGAGGTATTTTCTTTCCACAAGTAATGCAATTATTTACTTTTACTGACATCGGTTAAGAGCAAGAAAAAGTTTCCCCAATGAGGTACTTAGCTTTCAGATGAAGACTTTGGTTCTGAAACTCGAAAATGAAAATTTCAGGAGTCGGCCGACCGGCACTTGCAAACTGCTTTTGCTTCGGGCACCGCACGGCAAGAAAGACTGATGTAATGGCGTCGGCTGCATGTTTTATACCCCTGACAACCTGACGTCACAGAAGAAGAGACAGCAACCGACGCAGAACCCAAGACTTTGTTAATCAGGCCAACGGAGGGCTACTGCAAGCAGATAACCCAAATGTGATGACTGCAACAGTGAAACACGAAGAACATCTGTTTTAGCAAAGTACAGATATGAACTAACATGTGTGCCTGATGAGTTATGATCTGTACTATTATGAAATGATATGGTATAAATAATATACGACTGTGTAAGGAGTAGATACGAGCTCAGCCTCATGACTAAAGAACATGTAACTGACAGAATGCAAAAACAGGCAGGCCACCCCTTTAGTCATGCAGTCGCAGACATCACTGTGCAAGTTTTTAGCAATCTGATAGTGCAGGGATATAATACAAAGACAGCTGTCAAGTGGTAATGGCAACTGCAGCATTTAGAAGGGTGGTGTGCTAAGCTGTATATCAGCGTGTGGCGATTCTCTGAATTTCAAATGGACTTACTCTTGGGCCAAGATGCTGCATTGAATCACTGTCTTATTACAACTGCTGACAACCTTGGACAAGTTATTTTGGAATTTTAGGGCCTGGTTACACAAACCCAGATAACAATTCAGAGAGGAGCATGGTGGAGACTCCAGGTACACACACATGTTCTACACCTACATGGCTTCTTCAGTGGCTTTCAGAAAAGAACACCAAAAGTTCATCAGAAAAATTCTATCTGTCTCGTTTGATAACCCTACAAGTTTTCATCTAGTGACAAGGCTGTATTTTGAAATAGGGAAATGATTCATAATTAACTGTCAAAAACCTTGTACCACGTTCAGGGATTGAATCCTGTGTGACTGAGTAAACAAAAAACATTACAAATAGTGTGATAACTGATGAGTCTGCTTGTAAGATGGAGGAAAAAGTATTTGGAACATGAGCCAGAATCCATCTATGCCAAAGTGTAAGGCACAGATAGGTAAATACACAATCCTATTCAGTGTTTGCTAGTAATACCCACACATCTACAAACTGCAAGCCACCTGGAGAGAACTTTCTGGATCTGTGACCAAGCTAAAGAGCTTGAGGTTGGAATGGGGTAGGTAAGGAGTAAACAGCCATTAAGACAAACAGCTCTAATAACTGCATGTCATGGAGACCAAGTCAACAAGGACAAAACTTATTAGCATCCCTTACCATCAGGGAACAAAACAGTAGCTTTAAACAATTCTTCCTCAGCTTATCAAACATGCTTGCGTTCAATCACACATCCTAAAAATAATAATAATAATACTGAAACCACACAGAAACACAATGAATTGAAACACAAAATATCACACATTTTATTAAAACAGAATGTTAAAACTAATAATGTATCAAATATGCAAACTGAAATCACACATATTTCTCAGACAAACAGGAACTGTTGTCATTTTTAAATGGTAAAGCAAAAGCACAACCTTTATGAATGATCCCATTCAGTATAAACTATACAGATAGCACATACTTGGCAAAAAAATAAAGAATGCTGTAATCTGAGCAAATGACTGTTGATTAACTCTGAGTGGGTCATGAGTTATTAATGACACTCTCAATTCAGATTAACGGTCAATCAGAAGCTAGCATACAAGCAGTTTGCATAATGTGCATAACAGACAGAATAATAACTGGATTATTACCTGTGTGGTTGTTAAGTTTAAGAGGCTGCCAGATAATATTGCATTTAACAACCCTATGACTCTACTTGGCTTTATTGATACTTCTGATCCTGTCAGGCTTTCACATTTTGTTCCATACTACTCAAAGTATGGTACTGGTCTTTTTGATAGACATTTCCACTTGGTATGGACACATTGACAGATGAGATCAGACAGGAGTCCCCGTTGGCTATGATGTTTGCAGATGACATTGTGATCTGTAGTGAGAGTAGGGAACAGGTGGAGGAGACCATGGAGAGGTGGAGATATGCTCTAGAGAGAAGAGGAATGAAGGTCAACAGGGCTAAGACAGAATATATGTGTGTGAATGAGAGGAAGGATAGAGGAATGGTGAGGATGCAGGGAGTAGAGGTGGGGAAGGTGGATGAGTTTAAGTACTTGGGATCAACAGTTCATTGTAATGGTGAGTGTGGAAGAGAGGTGAAGAAGGGAGTACAGGTAGGATGGAGTGGGTGGTGAAGAGTGTCAGGAGTGATTTGTGACAGACGAGTACCAGTAAGAGTGAAAGGGAAGGTCTACAAGAGGGTAGTGAGACCAGCTATGTTATATGGGTTGGAGACAGTGGCTTTGACAAAAAGGCAGGAGTCAGAGCTTGACATGGCAGAGATGAAGATGTTAAGATTCGCACTGGGTGTGACGAGGATGGACAGGATTAGGAATAAGTATATTAGAGGGTCAGCCATCCACGGTGGTGGTGCTGCGGTAGCGTTGTCGCCTCACAGTCAGACGCTGTCCGGTTCGATTCTCAGCTAGAGCGTCTTCTGCGTGGAGATGCGTAAATGGGCGTACCTTCGTTGAAGGTTGTGCGTCAAGGCTGGTAACATGGCACGTAAAAATCAACTACCAATCATTAACAGACCTGAGTTCCGCTGTGGCGACCCCTAACTGGGAAAAGCCGAAAGATACAACAAGATACAACATATTAGAGGGTCAGCCCAGGTTGAAAGGTTTGGAGACAAAGCCAGAGAGGCAAGATTAGATTAGTTTGGACATGTCCTGAGGAGGGATGCAGAGTATATTGTGAAAAAGATGCTAAGGATGAAGCTGCCAGGTAACAGGAAAAGACGGAGGCCTAAGATAAGGTTTATGGATGTAGTGAGAGAGGACATGCAGGTGGCTGGTGTGACAGAGCAAGATGCAGAGGACAAGAAGAAATGGAAACAGTTGATCTGTTGTGGCGACCCCTAATGGGAGCAGCTGAAAGAAGAAAAAAAGATTTCCACTTGGTATGACTTCTGACTACACTACAGGTTACTGGTTTAATGTCATCTTTAATAAATACTCTTTCACAATGATGCCTGCAAAAAGGATTTGTTTTAACAGTGCTTCTGTGATCCTTTTTTCTACCTCCAAAGTCATGTCACCTTGAAGTGTTGGTAGGCACTACTATGAACTACATAATCAGTTGCCATTTTGTGAATGGGCTGTGGCCTTGGTATTGGAACAAATATGTAGGTGGTTATGGGGGTGCAGATCCCCATGTTGATTTTAAATGTAGGTCTTCTCCAATGCAAAAGCAACTTGTGATGCATAACATATATGGCTATGAGGTGTAGCTTCAAATGGAGACAAGCTGCAATACTTAAGCACTTCTTCTATATTACATATACTATCAGCAATTTAAAAAAAGCTATATTCTAGGTAATTCCATTAAAATTTATGTGGTTATTATTTATTTTAAGCTGCTATACTCATATAACAGTTGCACCTGTTGAGGACGTTACCACTATGTATCATCAGCATATTCAATATTTTCAAGGATCCTACTTCATTAACTTAAACACTGACTGATTGAGTCTCAAAAACCTGCTGCTGATTGTTCAACTCATGCTCTGCTCTTGATCAGCAGTGTTTATCGTCCAGCATCAGGGCTCAGCTTCCACATCCCCATTCTAAAACTATGCTAGCTCTGAGGTCAAACAAACTCAGAGAAAGTATACTTACAAACACAATCTGTGTATTCATGTGCCTAGCAGACGAGTGTTCCACTGCAAGCAGATAAACCATAAGCAGCTATATGATGTGCAAGCAGAATATAATGCATTTTCAATGTATGATGAATCTGATTATTTAGTTTTGGTTAAGTGTAATTCTACTCTGTGGCAATGAATATGTCAAACTAGAACCCATACACATACAGAAAGCAGACATACTGGAAATGGAAGCTGTTACATTTTCACTGTGTGGGATTCTTCATGGGGATTACTTTATGGCCTAAGCTATTCACCTTCCCCCAGTATAAGCTATGAAGGATTCATACTCAGAATATGCACAAACAATCAGGGACTGAGGAAACATTCCAAATAATTGTAACTAGCCTTAAACCTCAAAGTGCCGTACTGTTTATGACAGGGGACAGTTACTTACTGTTTACGGTTCCACCAGAATAAGCATCCCGATGGGTGGCATGATAAATGGCACGCTGGGCCAAGTCATATGCTTCGGGCACTGACAGGTCTTGCCTCCAGCCACTATCCATTACTCCATATGCATAAGCATGGCCAGAGCCTGTGGAGAACATGTGGCCTGACAGCCGTGTGCCATTGTCATCTATGTAGTACAAACCTGGACCCTGCAGAAAAAAGGAAAAATGAAACCATCAACATGCAAAGCATACTATTAACTGTTAAAATATTTGGGACTTTGTTGTTGGATATTATCATTTCTTATGTTTAGATTTCATGATCTAAACTGTCAACCAGAAACTAACACTTAGACAGTTGACATAATGCATGCAGCAGGTAACATGATGAGCATAATATTACTTACATAGTCAGTAAGGTCTCAAATGCAAAATATAACAAAATCTTTAAAGCTGACAGATAATGTTAGAATTTAACTACCAATGACTGAAGCAGCTTGCCTGCTGTGATGACTTATTATAACAGAGTTAAAAAAAGATGCTATTTTTGTCTCATTTACATACAACAGGCACAATTCAGAACGTCTGCATAATGTGCAAGGCCTTCCTGTATGATTCAGTGGCACTCACAGGATACTGCCAATTCAAAGACAAGGCTTGTGCAGGTGGTTACTACATAGTATGCAGTGCATTTACATGGGATGACAACATATGCAAATGAGCAATGAAACACAGGTACTACGACTCAGAAATGTCACAGAAACCCACTGCAGAGGTTGTTACACTTCATCTACCACGATAATGCACAAGCAGGACAGACACTTTACAGTACACTAGTCACAATCTGAAACAGTGGTTTGCTCACATCACGTACCAGACAGTACCACACAACAAAACAATCAGAAGAGTACTAAGTTGGTTAACCACTATCATTTCTACCAGTGGCAGAGAACTTACTACTGAAGTGTACACCATTGAACTAATCCTCCTTGTCTTCAAATAACTACATGGAGAGTAATCTCACATTACTTCAGTACAAGTCATTAACAACCAGTTGATACCACAACTGGGAATACTCACCTTTTATCATGGTTCAGAAGGCTAGACTCTCAGGAACACCAGGATCACTGTGCAAAACATCTGCATGCTTTAATGGGGAGTTTTTACTTTCCCTCTGTTTATGTGAGTGTAGAGTTTGTATATATAATATATGGGGGAAAAGGCACAGACTCCAGCATGGGGAGGGGTTCAAGGGGTTTCCCGCTTGAAAAAAAGACTGATTTCTGTAACAGTAAGTTGATTACAGGGGAAATGTTCTTAATAAGTTGTGACCGAGCAATACTTTTCAAATGATAAAGTGTGGATTGCTGTTAATGGAAGCATCCAAGACAAATAATGTTTGATTTCCAGCTCAGCTTTTGGCAGAGTGATCCCATTTGCACAGAGGGATATTTATTTTCCCTTTTCTTGAAAATTACCAGGAAATTCAAGAATCTGGAATATTTGAATACTGGAGAACAACAGATTTTCCCATGAACTTGGTATTTTAATACTTGATAACTTATTCACCCTAACTTATATTTCTTCTTCTACATTCCATTTGTAATACCATCGAGTTTGCTTTACAGGGTATATTGTAGTTAGAATTAATACTTATCAATATATTTTAAATTGTACATATATGTTGATCCTTTAAATAGTACCATGGAATCACTGTCATGATCAGATACACTTAACAACCATGGACATAATTCGGAGAACTTCAACTCAAGGAAAAAGAATTTCCTCTTTTTGAAGAACAATATATTAATAGCGATGTTCATCTATAATGAGGTTCACCTGAATTTAATATTCCTGAATCACTTAATAAAGTAACTCTATAAATGTGGTATTCAAGAGCAGATCTAATCCACACTGCCCCTTCTCATGTGAAAACTATGCCTATGATGTCTTGGACACATAGCTGTGCATCTGTGTGCCACAGACATATATATGCACTTTAAACATGACTCAAAAAAGGGAAGAGTGTGTCAGTAAATGACAATACCTACATTAAGATCTAGTGATGTTTTCCAGGATAGTGACACTTCTGCAGGCACACATCTGCCACCACTTGATTAATGTGTCCACAGCGCCATCAGTCATATGGCTTTCACTGCTTGGAGCGATGCACCAGCATTCATGGTAGAGTTATGCTGGTCCTGATACATTACATCTAGTAATCTGAATCTCTTAAACTATGCATTTTCTTTTGCTCATGTTCACCTTGTCTTCTGTGATACAATTTTTTAATGCCACAGATCTGGCATAGCCCTTTTTTGTCTGTCTAGATGCATCTCTGCATAGTGGCACATGACTCCTTCACAGCACTCGTATGTGCCTTGCCCTTAAGTTACCATTCACACTGCTTCTTTACTCCATGTTACCTTCTGAGTTCCTCTGTCTCCCTGCAAAGTTCTCCTTCAGTGCAGATTATCTGTGAAATTCTGCCTTCCCAACACATTCTAAAATACAGCATGGCAAAGTCAGCACCTGTCCTCTTATCTCACAAGTCTTGTTCTGTGCAGTAGTGCATGTTTGTCAATCCTGTCTAGTGCAAAAGCCTTTAAAGCAATAATTTCAATGACAGCATATGCCTGTCAAGAGCATTTCAAAAGAAGTGAATGCTATGCAAGATTTTTTCAAGATCACTTCTATAATAAAATGAAAACATCTGTAGAATCTTATTTAAATAGTTAAGTTTCCTGGTAAACATGACTCTATGGGGTCTGCACAGGTCTAAGTGTTCCAGTGCTGGAATTAATAGGAAAATATCTACAGCAGCTAGATTTTTTCTTTAATATGAATGTAAAATATATCCCAAGCAGTTTTAATAACCTGACTGCATACCGATAATAAGGAATCAAAAAATAACTGATGAAGATGCCCAGATTTCTTTTAACAGAGATTGCAGAATACAGTTATGTTATTAACATATAAACAAAATGAAAGAATACCTAAGTTCATTATCTTCCATTTACTTTAGTAATCCTAATAATAAAATGCATTGACACTGGACAGAAATAATTTATATGTAATATCATTACAATCAATGGCAGGGAGTTTCAAAACCTTTGCATACTGAAAAACAAATCTATCTGAAATGCAAACTGATATTTTCTGCATTAAACATAAGGACTAATATCATTATCCAAATACTCTATCATGCAGGTAAGCCCAGGAGGAATAAGACACCATATCCATGAATGAAGGTAACTATTTCACCTCAGGCATTGCACATTACAGTGACGCATGAAAAATGTGATTAGCACTTTCAAAATGAGCAATATATCAATTGGTAAGCTACGGTCAGTTCGCCACTGACTTATTCAAAAACATATGATGTGCCAGACAGACGTAAATTCTTTTTCGACAAAACAATGTCGTCTTTAAATCAAGCATGCACACAGTCTCATAACAAATGGACAGTAAGACAAAACTTCAAAGATCACCTAGAAAAACATACTTCAAATACCTTGGCATCTGGCTAGACCAGTTCTTGAACTTTCAATTTCATATCACTAACAATAAATCCAAAATAAATACCCTACTTTTCTGGGCCAAAAATATCAAACTTTCTATAAACTAAAGATAGACCAAAAAGTCTTTCGACTTTTCACGGTTAGGGGTCACGACAGCGGAATTCCAGTCCGCTAATGACTGGCAGTGAATTTTTATGGTGTCAGTTGCCAACCCAGCACACACCCTTCAAAGAAGGCACACCCACACACACACACACGCACCTACCCGTATGTCTTTAAAGTTCACTTCAACTGCGGAGAGGACATGCAGACTCCATAAACTAAACGTAGACTAACAATTGAAAAAGGAGTTCTCTTACTACAGCTAGGATATGGCCTCACTATTATTGCCAAAGTCTCAAAAAAAAGACACTCAGCTCTGTAAATCCTAACCAGTCAAATAAGTAGATTCATCACATCAGCCCCCAAACAGAACACATGCCTCCTGGCTTACATAAACCACAAACTCATACCAGAAATCCTTAATTTTCTTGTCCAGCCCACTCTTTCAAAGAAGCACATTCTAGAACTTTAGACCACAATTATTTCTCTTCTTCTCCACCCAACTCACAAAACTCAACTCCACCAACAATGGCTTCTCAACCATCGCACCTCAGACATGGGAATCGCTCCATGCAAACCTAACAGACAGACCCTTCTTCCCCAATCTTAGACATCTGCTCAAGAAAGTTTTCATTGTACAGACAAGAGCTACTGGTAAGTTATGCTTTGTGGAGAAAAGCATTAACTCCATAATTCCCTTACTCTTGCTATGCCCTACCTCCCTACAAAGACCTCATAACTTAACGCTAAGAAATTAATGCTAGCTTAACTCCTTTAAATATATATATATATATATATATATATATATATATATATATATATATAGGTTTACTATCAAATTGTCGATCCCGTTTTGTGCGACGCGCATTGCCCGAACACGGAACTGCGAACGCCACAACACCGACGCCCAGATGTGCGAACGGCAAAACCTCGCTTCATCCGACCCATGGTAGCATGGGTGTGGAGGTGTTGCGCGGCCGGTAATGTCGATCGTCGGAGTTTCGCGGTTTCGGTTCGCCATCGAAATGGTTTCGTGTTTTCGGTTCACGCAAACGGCGTCGATGGGGTCGCTGTCGCACGGAGTGCATTCGCATTTAATAGTAAACCATATATATATATATATATATATATATATATATATATATATAGGGTCTATATTAACACAAATTGATCGACGCATACATGTCGAACTCCAAATACAGCGAAGGACAAGAAACACGAAAATCACAACGTCGAACGTATTCCCGGAAGCAACAGTGCCACACAGGTAAGGAAAACCCAACGTAATAAACCTAAAGCAAAACACTATTTAAAACGTTTTTGCAGGCCACCCCCCAACTTAAATATACCAACTCCTAGACTGCACTACAGTGGCGAAAAGGATTAATTTCCTCATCCCCACGATCACCCTGCTGGCCAAAAAAATGGTCGTTTGACATTCTGGACTCGCTTTATTTGCTCTTCGCTGTATTTGGAATTCGACATTTATGTGTCGATCAATAGACCCTATATATATATATATATATATATATATATATATATATATATATGTGTGTGTGTGTGTGTGTGTGTGTGTAAAAACATGTGTATATACACGTTTATGTATGTATACGTATAAATATATCTGTATGGATCTATGTTAAATATTCATATGGGTTTATGTTAAAAGATTCAACTACAAAATGTCTGAATGCTAACACACAGACCAAAACAGTTTGAATCAAGAAGATTCAAAACCACAACTCTTCGAAACACAAACATTTGAATAAAAATGAAAACTAGTTTGGTGCAAGGGACAAGCCTCCCTGCACCCCCCCCCCCCCACATCTCCTACTACTTACCAACTCCAACATTTGATTACAGTGGAGGAAGGGCAAATTCTCTGATTCCCCATTGTAGCATGATCTCATGCATCTAAACAATGGCAATGTTTGAAAAGTTAATTTTCAAAGTTTGCAACTGACATTTCAAGCACCTGAACTCTTGGTTTTGTGGTCTGGAAAGGGAAACCATAGCAGAAGACCATTTCTTACTATATATATATATATATATATATATATATATATATATATATATATATATATATATATGTGTGTGTGTGTGTGTGTGTGTGTGTGTTAGTGTGTATAGGGCTCCTGAGTTTGACCGAACATACGCAGGGGGTGTGATTTAATGCTGATGGTACACATGGCTGAATGATGGCTATGTCAATGGTATGAAATGTCGATACAGGTAAGTGGGGTTGGGGGGGGTTGAGAGCGTGTGTGAGTGTGGGTTTGTGTGTGTGTCTGTGTGTGTGTGTGTGTTTGTGTGTGTGTGTGTGTGTGTGTGTGTGTGTGTGTGTGTGTGTGTGTGTGTGTGTGTGTGTGTGTGTGTGGAACTACTGAACAGATACCATGTGGAGTTCTCTAGTTAAACTAGGCCTACTCAGCTTACTCAGCCTTCTCCTGAGCAATCCACATTTACTTCACAAGGTGCACTTAACACACAAAGAAGAAATGATTACATCCTTGACTTCGTTAATACTAACAGATCATTTAACCCATTTCTTTCTAACCATTCTCCTATTCCTGCTCCCTCTCCGATACAAACTACTATCAATGGACCTGACAACAACTGCAAATATATGATTTTTAAACTTGGTAGACTGCTTACTATTTTCAAAAATGTTGAATATGACAATCTATACTTACAGACCTGCCTTCATCACAAAATTGTGCCACAAGGGTTACATTGCTACAAACTTCCCAACAAAACGACGGTTGAGTCACCTTTATACAACGAACGGATAGACATTTACAATGAGGCAAGTCTTGAAGCAATCAAAGTACTTATCAAAAGCAACAGTATTAGACTAGACAATCTTAAGAATTAAATTGCAGATCTTAATGCTTGCATCCACCAACACTTGCACTTTGATCTGTTTCATCCTTTACTTGATGGTATTTCTCCCAAACTTTCCAAACACATTATGGATGTCATTAAAAACAAAAAATTCTAAACTAGAACTGGATTTAGCTTAATACCGATTGGGCACAGCTTACCCTGTGGGATTCAAGGACCTATGGCTCCTGCTGTAATACAAGATTCACCTAACTCAGCACCTATCCATTCCTCATGATTTAACACCTCCGACCTGGATGATGTACCTAACCCTTCTAATCTACAGCAGCCTTTTTTATCCCCAGCATGCTACGATCATACCCACCAGCTTCAAGTTCTCAGGGGAGAGGCAGAGGGAGAGGCAGGGGATGTTTCCAGGACCTGGGTAGAGCCATGCACACTCGGAACAGTTACAGATGATAACCTTGAGCCCCCCACCTTCTTCAGTCAATACACTTTGTAGTTTGGCAGATTCTTCAGTTTTGATTGTGCTGTGTTTTATTTAACAAATAGGGAACTTTCTTCAATACACCTCTGAGTCCTTAATAAAGGCTTTTCATTTATCCCAGCGCAAAGAGCACACTTGCCAGACTTACTTTTAGATGTCAGACTGTTTTTAAGAAAGTTAAATCTCAAAGTTCAGTTAAGTGATAATGATGATGTTGCTGACGCTGATCCTAACTTTACCCAGTTATCTGGCATTCCTCTAACACTTCAAAAGAAAAGCCTATACAATCCTGCTTTGCACAAAACACTCCATATGTTCATGAAGGTATGTGAAAAAGACTTATGAAATCTAATATGCTCTGAAAGTGACTGCTTTAGATGGTATAACCTTTCTTCTGCTGAAATTGAGGCTCTTAAACAGCTCTCTGATGACCGGAATTTATGCATCATGAGAGCAGACAAAGGATCTGGATTGGTTCTTATGGAACAAGACACTTATATTGAAAGAATTGAAGCAGACTTACTTAATAATGACTTCTTTTGTGTAGTAGATTTAGACACAGTTACCAAGTATTTATCTGGACACTGATCAGCAGTTATGTAGAATGGAGAAAACACAACACATTTCCTTAGAGGAATATATGTACATGTTTGTACCCCACCCTAACCTTGCCAAATTATTTGGCATACCAAAAATCAATAAGAATGAACAGAACCCCCCTTCGACATATTATTTCTAATATTAAAATCAAGACAGAATACATTTTGGAATATGTTTACATTTTCAATCCTACTGTACAAAAATCCACCTTCTATCTTAAAGGCTCTTGGTGTTTTCTTAACGAACTATATGAAGTTAACCTAGATTACACCAACTGCATTTTGGTCACCATGGATATAGTCTCCTTGTACACCAATATTCCGCATAAACAAGGTCTAAAACAATGAGTGAGAAGGTCACTGAAAAAACAATCAGTAAAAACAAAATGAAAACTCCAGCAAAGCTAGAACGTCCACTGTGTGACCTCCCAATCCTCTTGTATCAGAGGCACATGGGATATATGCAAATGATCCTTGTGAACATTAGGTCTTTCAGCTAATTGGCAATTCTGAATGCCCATGACTTGTTTCGTCATTTTAATGAACAATTTCAGGCCAATAAAGCCAAACACCACTAGCTGTGGACTAATGGACAATTTCAGCCCAATAAAGCCAAACACCACTAGCTGTGGATATGCATATTTTGGCCTTGTTATGACTTCATCAGCACAGCACAAGCAGAGTGTATGACAATGAGTGAGAAGGTCACTTTGTTTAAGTTTGTTGTTTGGGATATTTTTGCAGTGACCTTAATGATAATGGACATCAACTGGGTATAACAGCCCTGTGTTTCTAATGCTTAGTCAAAAACTCTGCCTGTGCTGTGAAGATGAGGTCATAACAAGACCAAAATATGCATATCCACAGCTAGTGATGTTCGGCTTTATGGCCTGAAACTGCATTAAAATGACTAAACAAATCATGGGCATTCAGAATCGCCAATTAGCTGAAACACCTGATGTTCATAAGGAACATTTGCATATATCACATGTGCCTCTGATACAAGAGGTTTGGGAGGTCACTCAGCATAAACAAGGTCTGGAACACATTAAACATTACTTGCTGAAATATGCACATTTCTTATGCTCTAAAATACACACCCTTTCTGAACTTATTTCCATGGTTCTTTACAATAATTTTTTCCATTTTAATGGCAAGATTTGTAGACAAATTAAGGGTGTAGCTATGGGGTCTAAGATGGCCCCAGCTTATGCCAACCTTGTTCTTAGTACTTGGGAAAATGAAACCCTCCTTAATTTGCCTGGATTTAGTAACGCAAGACTTTACCGGCATTACATTGATGATAGCTTTTTTTGCATGGACTGGCTCACAGGATGAACTTTCCCATTTTATTACAGCCTTATCTAACAGTATTGGATTCTTGGATTTTGTTGTTTCTGGATGTGGACTTACGGTGTCTTTTTTGGACATTACCCTTTCCATTGATTCTAACAGGAATGCTTTTACCTCTAACATTCACCATAAAAAACATACCATAACAATTTCCTTCACTTTGAAAGTCAACATCCCTACTTTATGAAGATAAATGTTGTCCTTGGCCAATTTATATGACCATCCAGAACAGTTAGTGAAGACTCCACCTTCAGAAAGGAATCTCTTTTTCTTAAAAAATTATTCCTGCAAAGAAACTACCCTCCTCATTTACTTGACAAGATCACAGCTGACATTTCAGCAGCCTGCAGCCTTGCTTTCCCACCCATTCAGTTGCACAGATTCAAACCCAAAGAGAATTCTCCTGCTTCTACTAGTGACATGACTTTATCCTTTCCACTTCCTATTAGCAGGGACATGTCAGCTATCTGTGGAATTATTAATAAAAACTGGAAATTTCTACACTGGGCAACATCCCCTCTTTCTTCTACAAACAAAACAGGACTTCACGTCACACTTTTGAAAACAATGACAGTCTTTTTCTTCTTAAAGACTGCTTTTCCACTGACAAACCAAAAGGGAATGTTTACTTGAAAAAAATGTGTGTTGTGCATATACTTGCACATTTTTAAACACTGTACTGTTGCTGTCTCCTTTCCAAGATATTTTGACTGTCATAGTGAGAATGTGTTTTACGCAGCTATTTGCAGAACCTGTGAAAAGTTTTATGTTGGCAAGGCGTTCCGTAAACTCTCAAACAGGATCAAAGAACATAATGCCGCGATACATTCACATGACTGTAGCAATGCCTTAGGAAAACACAACTTAACCTGTATGCATTTCATACGTTTTGATTTTATTATACTGGAACAGGTTAATTTCTTTTATGGTGATTCCAATTGTTTACTTGAACTGAAAGAACTTAGGTGGCAGCTATTAATGCTGAGGTACCACCTGGTATTAACACAAATTAATTTGAAATGTGCATTACGGTGGATGTCCTGAACTGGGATAACCACTCCCACAGCTCTCTTGATACATTTCTATTGGTTGAATTTGTTGTACTCTAGTTGGCCAACTTACCAGTTTCTATGCCTACCATTTAGTTTATTTTCTACCATTTAATTGCACTGCCTTATGCTGATAGGTTGTCACATTTTTACTGTAAAAACAAATGCAATGTAACAATATAAACAAATGCATTTATATATTTCTTGTACATATTGATATTCATTTACTCTGATGAAGTTCTATGCATAATAAAGGAACAAAAGTGCTCAATTCACAATGGATCTGCCTAAGAGTTGTTTTTTCTTTGTTGGTTCGGAAGTGTTACATTACATGTACATGTATGCGTGTGTGTGTGTGTGTGTGTGTGTGTGTGTGTGTGTGTGTGTGTGTGTGTGTGTGTGTGCACACGTGTGTGTGCATGCATGAGGGTTTCACTTCATATTGCCGAAAAGCTGAAATATCGAATTTCAGCATTTCGACAGTATAAAACAGAATGATGTATTTATAGAGGATGTTGCTTTGGGTATTCACACGTTTCCTGTAAAGAAAGGTTGGATAGTGGTCACTGAGGGACTCTGGTAGGCAACCGGCTAGGAAACCTAGGTTAGGTTTGTTAGTTAAGATCCAGTCTAATGTTGACTGCTTGTTGCAGCGTTTGTCTATACGAGCTGGGAAGTTTATTGTTTGGGTGAAGTTAAACAGACTTATAAAGTTGGATGGGTTATTAGCAGTGCAAGAGTGCCAATTTAAGTTGAAGTCATCAAGAAAGTACAGTTGTGTACACTTACCATAAATGTAGATGTTTGAATGTATTCACTGTTGCAGTCATCACACTTGGGTTATCCTGCCAGGGGTAGCCACCAGTCAGCCTGAATACCAGAGGCCTAGTATTTCTGCGTCGGTTGCTGTCACTCTAGGACTGACGTCAGGTTGTCACTGGTATAACATCAGGCAGCCGACACCATTACATCAATTTTTCTTGCCCCAAATGTCAAGAGACCCCAAATAGGGAGCTAGGTTATGGTGGAAGAACACCACCAGTAGAACATAATGAGTGAGGAAGAGAGTGAGAGATACAAGGGGGATGGGGGGTGGGTAACCAGGACTCCAACAGTAAATACACTCGAACATCTACATTTACGGTAGGTGTACACACCTGTACTATGTTCTTCGTGCTTCACTGTTGCAGTCATCACACTTGGGTTGATTCCCAAAGGTGAAGTAAAGGATGGAGGCAATCAAGAAGACTGGGGGCTGGCTAGGATGCCCTGCAAGACTGCAGTTGCAAAGCCTGCCCTGGATCTGGAAAAGATAGGCAGGTGGTAATGCTTGCTGGAGGTATGAACAGAACTCCATGTTGCAGCCTCCAGGTTGTCCTTGGTAGGGACCCCTCTGAGAAAAGCTGCAGAGGTAGAGGTTGCCCTTGTGGAATGTGTCCTGACCCCCTGAGGGGGTGGTTTCCCATGGTGTTTGTAACAGAAATGGATACAGTGTGCTATCCATTTGGAGATGGCTTGTTTGGATATGGCCTTGCCCTCCGCCCCTGCTGCAAAGCTGACTAGTAACTGGTCTGTTTTCCTGAAGGGCTTAGTCCTATCCAGGTAGAATCTGAGCTGTCTGTGCATACCTAAAGAGTGCAGGATCCTTTCCCCCTTATTTTGAGGCTTAGGGGAAAAAGGTGGGCAATGAATAGATTGGTTGAGAGCCACACTGGATACCACTTTAGGCATGAAAGTTGGGTTAGTCCTGAGGGAGACCTTGTCAGCATGAAAAATTATGAAGGGTTCCACAGCCATGAGTGCTTGTAGCTCAGACACTCTTCTAGCTGAAGTGATGGCCAGAAGCAAGGCTGTTTTACAAGAGAGGAATTTTAACTCTGCTGAAGCTGCAGGCTCAAAAGGGGGTAGCGTGAGGTGTTCCACCACAAAGTTAAGGAATCAAGCTGGGGTAGGAGCTCTTCTGGGCAGCCTTAAGTTGTTAGCCCCTCTTAGGAACTGTTTGATCAGAGGGTGAGAAAAGAGAGGTGGCTCTGTGCTGTAATGAGCAGAGATGGCAGAGGCATGAATTTTAATAGAACAGAAGGATAGGCCCCTGTGAAGTAGGTCTTCTAGGTAATCCAGGATGAGAGGTAGGGAGGGCTGTGCTGGTTCAGCTCCTTTAGCCTGGATCCAGGTGCAATACCTTTTCCACTTGTCAGCATAGGATTTTCTAGTGCTGGGATGTCTGGCCTCATGTATAAAATCCAGGACTTGCTTGCTTAGGCTGGCCACTGGGGGAGAGGTCAGAGAATAGGCCAGGCTGCCAGGTTCAGGGTCTGCAATCGTGGATGCATGAATTCTTCATTCTACTGGGTCAGGAGAGTTGGGATTTGAGGGAGGTGCCATGAAGGCAGTGGTGACAGACTGCGTAGTAGTGGGTACCAGTGTTGGCGTGATCAGTCTAGGGCAATCAGGATTGCTCTTGGTTTTTCCTCCCTTATTTTGAGTAGTACCCTTGTAAGAAGAGGTAGAGGATGAAACGCATAGATTGAAAGATTTACCCACTGGAAGGATAAGGAATCCACTTTCCAGGCCTTGCTGTGAGGTTCCCTGGTGCAGAATTTGCTGAGCTGGTGGTGGTTGTGAGAGGCAAATAGTTCCACCTTCAGGGTACCCCATTTCTGGGTTACAAGGCTGAAGGTGCTGTGGTTTAATTGTCACTCGTGTGGGTCTAGGAGATTTCTGCTTAGGTTGTCTGCCAGAGAGTTTTGGCTACCTGGCAGGAATTGTGCTAGCAGGTGAATTTGCATAGCTGAAGCCGTGTGCCAAAGGGTCATGGCTAGCCTGCAGAGTGGATAAGAGTGAGTTCCTCCCTGCTTGTTGATATACCACATCACTGTGGTGTTGTATGTTTTGATTAGTAGAGGTCCCGGAGACAGTAGGGGTCTGAAAGCTGTCAGAGCATGCTGAACAGCTAGCATCTCTTTTTGGTTGATGTGCAGATGTATTTGATTTAGGCTCCAGTGGCCCTGAATGCACCTGCCGTCCAGGTGTGCACCCCAAGCACAGTCTGATGCATCTGTGGTTAGGGTCTGGGTGGCGTGGGGTTGTGAAAAGGGAAACCCCTTGTTGTGGTTGCATGCTGCTGCCCACCAAAGAAAATCTTTCCTTAGACAAGGTACCATAGATATGATAGTTTCCCAGTCCTGAGAGTGTTGACACCAAAGGCTTTTTAAGTACCACTGACGTTTCCTCATATGCAGTCTGGCATATGGAATGAGTAGAATGCAGGAAGCCATAAACCCTAGAGCCTGCAGGATTTTCCTTGCAGATTATTGGGTTCTGGTGGCTAGTTGAGAGAAGTAGCCTGTCAGACAGGCTTGTTTTTCAGGAGTAAGGAATGCTATCTGGGATGCTGTGTTCAAGTTTGCTCCCAGGAATACAATTTTTTGAGTGGGGACTAGTTTGGATTTCTTTTCATTTATAGTGTACCCCAGTGAAGTCAGAAGGTCCTTTACAAACGTCAGGTGCTGTAACAGCTTTTCCTGACTGTCTGCCTGAATCAGGCAGTCATCCAAGTAGGGGTAAATTTGAATATTTCTTTGCCTGCAAAAAGCAATGGACAGGGCCAGGCATTTTGTGGAAACTCTGGGAGCAGTGGATAAGCCAAAGGGAACGTAGATATTTCCTGCAAGAAACCCTGATTGGGATGTGCAGATAGGCCTCTTTTAGGTCTAGGGTGGCTAACCAATCATCTTTGGATAGCATAGGAAGAAGTTGCTGGAGGGTGAGCATTTTGAATTTTGGTATCACCAGGAAGGTGTTTAGAATTGATAGATCTAGGATTGGGCGCCAGGTGCCCTCTTTTCTGGGTACCAGGAAAAGTCTGGAATAGAAACCTTGGCCTATCTGTTCAGGAACAGGCTGCATTGCCCTCACGGAGAGCAGGGAATGAACTTGGTTTTGGGCCACTGTCCACTAGTTCGGAGGAAGATCTTTGAACCCTTTTGGGGTTGGCAGTATGTGGAAATATAATTTGTACGCCTGAGACACTATGTTGAGGACCCATCGGTCGTTAGTGATGGAGGCCCAGTTTTTTGCATGGGAGGCAAGTTTTCCTCCTAGGGGCACAAGCAGGTGGCAGAAGTAAGGGGGTGGCTTAACACTCCCTGTTTTTGAAGTGGAGGTACTCTATTGCTTAGATCTCTGCATTCCCTGGGACTGCTGTCGGGGGGATGTCTACTTCCCCTAGGTCTAGTCTGAGCTGGCCTTGAGGGGGCTGGAAAGGACCAGTATTTGCAGGGGCAATGCATACTGAATCTTGGAGGTTGGACTTGCAAAAAGTCTTTAACTGTCTGCATAGATTTAGCCTTTTCTTCCATATTTTTAAAAACCTCTTCTGCCTTGGTGCCAAACAAACTGACTTTGTTCAATGGTGCGTCCAATAATTCTGATTTGACATGGTCTGGCAAGGTCTGTTCCTTAAGCCAAGCATGCCTTCTAAGTACAGAACCTGTGACTGCTGCCCTGCAAGATGCTTCTAGGGCATCAAAGCCACATTGCAAGGTTTGCTTAGTAACTTGGTTTGCAGAATGCATAAGCTCTTGTAATTCTTTATTTTCTGCACAAGCTGGAAAGGTAGATGATTTTTGTTTAATGAGTTCCATACTATGTTGCTGGTATTTCAACATGTGGAAATGACAATTTAGTGCTCTAATAGCTAGAGTTGCAGAGGTGTATACCTTTTTACCCCATCTGTCTAAAGCTTGGGAATCCCTGTTCGAAGGGGTGGGATTCTTAGTTGTGGTTGCTTTTATTCCTTAGTTCCTTGGGAGATGACCTCTGGGTCAGCAGTAGGATTTTTGAAAAGAAGTTTGTGTGCATCAGAGACTCTGTAATATCTGTCAGGTTTCCTGGGAGCAGGTGTAGGGTGTCAGGAGTTAAAATGGATTCCATGAAAACATCATCCACAAAATCCAGGACAGGAGGAACAGCTAAGGGTCTGTGTTGTGGTAAATCTAAAAATTCCCTGAGTCTCTTTTTTGACTGAGGATAATCCTGACATTCCCAATGGAAGTATGTATCATTTCCCCAAAAGAAAAATCCTCTGGAGAAGAGGCAGAAGGAATGGATTCCTCTGCATCTGAATCCTCATAAGCAGACAAGGGCATGTCTTCATATTCAGAAACCTCAGAGTCGGACTCCTGGTCAGATAAAGCTACTGGGGACAAGTCTCTTTCTTTTAGAAGTGGTAGGCTGGCTTCCCCTAATAAGCATGATAAGGTCTTCCGCCATTTTAAGCATCTGAGACTGAGGCATGGAAGCAGGTGCTTGAGCTTGGGTCGTCGTTTTTTTAGGCGTAGTTCGTACCCTGGACCTTAGAATCTCAGTAGTTTTAGAAAGAAGTGAAGACGCGAAAGAAGTCAAAGGTTTGTGTCGAATATCAGTAGTGCGATGAACTTCCTCGGAAGCCGGTGCCTGCTCAGCAGCTCCGGACTCATCCAAGGTTGAGACATCCACAGTATCCTTAGTCCAAGAAGAGTCTCGCTGCATACCAGACTTCGAACAGCTCTCGGTAGCGGCCTGCAAATCCACAGAAGCGGGCATCAGGGGCTGCTAAAGCGCCTCACTGAGTATTGGCGAACTGGTGACTAGCTTAACAGATACATTGTTGGCAGTTTTAGACCTGTGCAGTCTGTCTCTGTCTTTATCCTTACCTTTTTTTGGAAGATCAGAAGTCAGATGGCTTACCGAAGCCATTTCGGAATAAGGAGATCGAGAACAAAAGTATTTAGCTATGATAAGGGCCTGACGACATTTAGTTCTGGCGTTGAACAAAGCACAAAACCGACAGCGAGGGATGTCGTGGTCTGGGCCTAAACAAGTGACGTAGTAAGAATGGAAATCTCGGTGTGGTATTTGCTTTCCACAGGCGAGACAATTGTTAACTTTTCCTGACATCAGTTAGAGCAAGAAAAAAGGATCTCCAATTGGGTACTTGGCTTTAGAAGACTTCAACTTCAATTTTGGAAATGAAAACTCAGGTAGCAGCCGAAAGGCACTCGTGTGAACTGCTTCTACTTCGGGCTCCTTGCAAGAAAGACTGATGTAATGGCGTTGGCTGCCTGATTTTATACCACTGACGACCTGACGTCTGTCCTGGAGCGACAGCAACCGACGCAGAAATATTAAGCTTCTGGTATTCGGGCCAGCTGAGGGTTACCCTGGCAGGACAACCCAAGTGTGATGACTGCAACAGTGAAACACGAAGAACATCAATAATTTCTTGGGTGAATTTGGTGGCTGCCCAGGAAAGTAAATTTTCTATAAGTGGGAAGGTTATTGCCAGGAGGGAGATAAGTGGCAATGATTATTATGGCTTTGTTAGGGTTGATTTCAAGGTAGGTAGTTAATATTTCAAAGTTGGGCAGATCGGGAGGGGTACAGTTTAGTTGTACTACTTTGAGGGTATTTTTACACATCACAGCAATGCCACCTACATGTTTGCTGATTCTGTCTTGTCTTATGATGTCATAGCTTATTGTGAGAATTTTACTGTCCTTAATGTGGGGCTTTAGCCAGGTTTCAGTTATCACACCTATATCTGGTGAGTCGGGGGACAGGGTAATGTGGAAGTCACTGGTCTTACTTATGATGCTACGGAGGTTGTCGTTTAACAGATTACAGTCAGAGGTTTTATGGAAGTGGGGGTAGGGATATGAGTGAGTGATACATTGAATACAGGTGGTGGGTGTAGGGCATTAGGAAGATAGTAGGTGTTGAGCATTGATGACGTTGGGACCTGGGTTGAGATGGATGTCAGCTTGGAGTTTAATTTGTGTAATGGAGTGAAGAAAAAGTCTAGGTTTGTTTGTTAGTTTGTGATACTTGGGTGTTGGTGAAACAGAACAGTGGGTTAAGTGTTTGAGGGGTGACAGGAGATAGGTTGAGTAGTTGAAGAGATGTGGGCTTATGTTACTATAAGTGTGGAAGTGAGAGTGGAGAGCAGAGTGTGGTAATGTAGGTGATTGGAAGTGTTTGACATGGTATGAGTGGAGTGAGGTGGAGTTGTAGGTGAGGTACAGAAAGTAAAGAACCAAAGTATTAGTAAGAATGGAGTAGAGGTAGTGCATGGTTCTTGGATGGGTGGAGGATGGAAGGGTAAATGGAGATGAGAGGGGAGGAGTTGGTAGCTAGGTAATACAGGGGATTCTGGGAGGTGGTTGAGGATTGAATGGGGAGTGGTACGGGTGTGGTCTGGCTAGGTATAAATATAATGAAAGTGGGGGTGGGTGGGAATGGGGGAAGGGTAGGGGAGCGAAGTGAGCCTGAGCATAACGAGGGCAAATGGAGCGGGTTGACCCAGAGATAGTACTCAGGGCCCTTCAGAGTCAATCAGCCAGGTAAGGATATAAGTTAAAAGTTTAGTAAGTACACAACTAGTTGGGGAGCTATACAGAGCTAGGGACAGATACAGTTACAGAGAATGACAAATGTTTCACTTTTGAGAAAGAATGTTTAGTGCTGGTAAGAGGAACTGAGTGAGGAGAGAGGGGACAGAGGCGGAACAGGAGAGGGAAAGAAGGCTGGGTAGGGACTGGACTGAGAACACCAGGAGAAAATACTGAAGCAAGGTACTAGCAGGAGAGGGTGGGGATGTAGGTTCCAGTAACAGAGGAATGGAGGCAACTTGAAAATAGAGTACAGTGTTTTAGAGAAAGCTTGGGAGTTGTTAGTGGCTGAGCAAGGAGTAGGAAAGGGGCAGCTGGTGCAGATAAGACCTAAGATTAGTGGGGAGGTTAGAGAAGTTGGGTGAGCTATTTACTGGAAGTGTTCAGCAACCTAGTGATATGGGGCAACTAGCAAGGGCAGGGTCCACCAGTACAAGTAAAGTATTACAAAGTCCACTAGAGAACATACACTGCCTAAATAGATGCCCGTTTAGCTTGAGGTTGGGTTCTTCCTGGAGAGGGAGGGTGGCAGGTAGAGCTTTTAGACACGGACACAAGAATTAAGGGGAGAGAAAATGGGTTAGACAAGGAGTACCAGCAGAACATACAAGGCATAATACTATGCAATGGCTATAGATTATGATGGCAGGGAGTTGGATAACTTAGAAAAAAAACACCTAGAACCCAAAGAACTGTGCATACAATGGGCAACAATGCTGTAAGACCATAAAGTAGAGTTCAGTATCATTTGCATGCATAAAGGTCACATATGCAGTACATTACACAGTTGTAAATGCAGACATTACAAAAAATGCAGATAAAATGAGTATAATGCAGACATAGCCTAGGTAAACATACAGTGGCTTAAGACCATGCAGTAAAAACAGTGTTGTGGCCTTCACAACTTGGTGAGTGAAACCTCAAATAACTTACTGCTTATGGGTATAATAATAATAACACAAGTTTTGGTAACGTACAGGTACTACTCTCCATACATTAAGCATGCAGTAGGAATTTAGTTCAACACATGCTGGTATTATGCAGAGCTACTTGTTTGTTAGGTGAATAACAAAAACCTGAGATAGGCCGAAAATAACACCAGCAAGATGTTATAAGTCTATGCCTGTGTTTACTAAGCAGCTGTTTGAATCAGCTGAGCAATCACTTGATGGTAACAGAAACAATTAGGAAAAATTGCCGCTGGACACATTTAACAGAGCAGACTTGTTTGTGTATCAGTACTAGACCTTAGGGATGTAGCAAACAGATAATATACCCTAGATAGTACATCTCTTGATCTGCTGTACCAATTCTACACAAATTACAAAACAGCAACCAATGTAAAAACCAAAAACAGTGTAGCAGCAGCTGTAAACATTAATAAACTAAAGCACTGTAAAGAAAACAATGAATACATATATAAATATTTTATATATACGAATGTATATATGTATGTATATATATATATATATATATATATATATATATATATATATATATATATACATACATACACACACAACATACACACACACACACATATACATATATATATATATATATATATACACACACACAAACACACACACACACACACACACACACACACACACACACACTCCAAATATATATGAATACAACATATATATATATATATATATATATATATATATATATATATATATATACATGGATTCCCTTCACAAGCTCGAAGTTTCAACTTCGAACTGCAAGTGGTCGCGACTAGAATATCAACATTTTGAAACTTCAAAATTGTAATAAAAAAAAATAAAAACAAATACATTTTCTTTTTCGTTTTTGTTTTGCACAGAAGCAAGCACCCCTGTACCCCCACACACCCTGCTAAATATACCAACTCCGAGATTGCACTACAGTTAGGAAAATGGTAAATTTCCTGTACAGCGATCTCCATTCAAAACATTCAAAGTTTCAAAACGTCATTTGCAGTTCAAAGTTTTTATACTTTGAGCTTGTGAAGGCAATCTATACATACATACACACACACACACACACACACACACACACACACACACACACACACACACACACACACACACATATATATATATATACATGGGTCTACTGCTTTTGGTCGAATTACATTTGGCCGAAAATTATTTCAGACTGCCTACTTCACTGAAAGCTCATTTGACTGAAAGCTCATTTGGTCGAATTCCATTTGGTCGAAAATGGAATATAACCCCTGCCCCACTGCACTGTGACCCTGGAGTGAGAATATAAAGTTGGGGGGTGTGGGAGGTGTAGTCCCCCACATTTTGCAACTATTTTTTACTGACATTATATGTTTCAAAGTATTTTGAATGGATACACAAGTATATAATAGCGAATACCCTGCAATTATGTGGAGGGCTACAACCCCCACACCCCCCTAACTTTATATTCTCACTCCAAGGTTGCACTGCAGTGGCGCAGGGGCTATATTCCATTTTCGACCAAATGGAATTCGACCAAAAGGAGTAGACCCATATATATACATACATACACACATACATTTACACACACACACAAAAGTATATACACATATGTATATACACACATATTTACATATTAGACCATGGTGAAAAAACTAACCAAAGCAAATCAAACCCCCCCCCCCCCGTAACTAAATATACCAACTCCAAGATCACATTATAGCGGAGAAAAAAGCAAAGTTCACCATGGCGGCCCAGTGGTTAGCTTCCCAGAGTGACAGAGCGATATTACGGGTGTTCAATAATATGTAGTTTTGCTGAAGTGGTCTCGACGTTATGAAATTTGAGTAAGTGGTTTTTCAATTATGTAAAGTAGATCCATACATATATATTTTATAAACACACATATGTATATATTTACATACATATATTTTCATATATACATATATTTTATATATATATATATATATATATATATATATATATATATATATATATATATGCATACATATACACACACACACACATATATGTATGTGTGTGTATATGTATACATGAGACCATATGGTTGAGAAATTGGTTCTTTCAACCATCCTGGCTCTGACTGAGGTACAGTAGGGATCAGGGAATTTGAACTTTTCTCCACTGTAGTGCAATCTCAGAGTTGGTATAAATAATTAGCAGAGCATGGGAGAGGTGCAGCTCCCATATGGGGAGTGCAGGGGGCTTAACCCCCTCCCCATGCAAAAACATTTATATGTATTGTTTGCAGGTATTGTTCGGCTTTATGTGAGTTTATCGACAAACTGTATTGCCAACCATATGGTTTCAACAATTTGTTTTTTCGACAAACTGACAGATCCATGTATATGCACATGTTACATTACAGCTGAGAAGCTTTTCATCTAATCACAAAATCATCTAAAAATTTAAAATGAAACACAGTTAATTGAATCACAGTTCATATATGCCAAATATTCCTCCATACCTTTTTTCTGCAGTGGGGTAATACAATACAATGATTCAGCTGATGCACAAACACAAACTTGTAGGTGAGCATTTGCAAGCTACAAATGGTTTACTAGGCTAACCCTTGTAATTCCTACCACCCTAACACATTAAACCATATCAAAATGAACTCTCTATAGCCTGCTGCAAATGCGATTAAACTAAATAGAGTTTAGACTAAATGAGTCCCAGATTAAATTTTACTACACACACACACACACAAAAACACACATTTGTTTGTGTGTGTATATAGGAAACACTGAATATAATAATGCTGACAGACAAAATATCAATGTTTTTAAATTGAAAAAGTCTACATTGGCAATCAACTATGTATGGACCAAGCAGCAGCCTCGAAGCACGTAAAACTTAACAAAAAAAGAAATCATTCTAACCCCCTCAACACCTCCTGATACTGTTATATACTAACTCTAAAACTGAACAAATACAGGGTAAGGGCACATTCCTCAACCCTAGGCATTGTGCAATCTCAGAAACTAGTTGAACAGCTACCAAGTTGATCATAAATGATTGACTAAATATCTGGTGAACAAACACACACTAGATCTTTAGGAGGAAGCACACACACACACAACACACACACACACACACACACACACACACACACACACACACACACACACACACACAGTATACATATATATGTTTACATGTATATGTGTGTGTGTGTGTGTGTGTATATATATATATATATATATATATATATATATATATATATAGATATAGATATACTTATCTCTCCTCTCTCTATAAATATATATATATATATATATATATATATATATATATATATATATATATATATATATATATATACATATATACATACATAACCTACAGCAGAAACAACAGATTTCAATTAAACATAAATAAATCATTGCGCTTTGTATCGGTAACATTTTGGAACAAAGCATTCAGGTTATTAATCGTAAACATTGCTCACAACTGGAAAAGGGTTGCTCCTCAGTTTGGACTGCATATCACAGCTCTGTACAATTCAGTTGTTGTGCAGATCCTCAGTATAGTCTGTGATTTTTGTCCCTGGGAATTGCAAATTACAATATGTATAAGGAAAGTACAGTTGTGTACACTTACCATAAATGTAGATGTTCGAGTGTATTCACTGTTGCAGTCATTACATTTGGGTTATGTGCTTGCAGGTAGCCCTCAGTCAGCCTGATTAACAAAGTCTTGGAGCCTACATCGGTTGCTGTCTCTTCTTCCATGACGTCAGGTCGTCAGGGGTATAAAACATGCAGCCGACGTCATTACATCAATTTTTCTTGCCCCAGATGTCAAGTGCCCCCCAATGGGAAGCAATTAAATCTATAAATGTACAAGGTTATACCTCAAACCAAAAAGCAAATACACCAAAAAGCTTTTAAGCATTGAAAAGGAGAGAAGAGGTATAGCCAAACGAAGTTAGGGGGCTGGAGGGAGGGTAACCAGAACTGCAACGGTGAATACACTTGAACATCTACATTTATGGTAAGTGTGCACAACTGTACTATGTTCTTTGTGTTTCACTGTTGAAGTCAATACATTTGGGTAGATTCCCAAAGCTAAGGATGGGAGGAGGAATTTAGATAGCATTAGGACCAGCTATAAGGCCCTGCAAAATTGCAGTGGCAAAGCCAGCTCTGGATTTAGAGAAAATTGGCAAATGGTAATGCTTGGTGAAAGTATGTACAGAACGTCAGGTAGCAGCTTCTAGGATGTCCCAGGTAGGTACACCTCTGAGAAAGGCTGTAGAGGTAGATGCAGCCCTGGTTGAGTGGGATCTGATCCCCTGTGGGATAGGTTTTCCATGGTGCTTATGGCTGAAGTGAATGCAATGGCCTATCATTTTGGAGATAATTCGCTTTGAAATAGCCTTCCGCTCTGTCCCTGCAGCAAATACCACCAGCAGTTGTTCAGACTTCCTTTGAGGTTTAGACCTGTCCAAGTAGAATCAAAGTTGTCTGTGCACATCTAAGGAGTGCAGTATCCGTTTCCCTTTGTTCTGTGGATTAGGAAAGAAGGTAGGCAAATGAATGGACTGATTAAAGGCCACACCGGATACCAACTTTGGCATGAAAGAGGGATTGGTTCTGAGGGACACCCTGTCCGCATGAAAAATGATGAAAGGCTCCACTGCCATAAGGGCCTGTAATTCAGATACCCTTCTTGCTGATGTGATGGCTAAAAGGGAAGCTGTTTTCCAAGAAAGGAATTTTAAATCTGCAGTAGCAGCTGGCTCGAAAGGAGGAAGAGTGAGTTTCTCCAAGACAAAGTTGAGATCCCAGGCTGGAGATGGAGCTCTCCTGGGTGGTCTTAAATTTTTTGGCCCCTCTGAGGAACTGCTTGAGCAGTGCAAGAGAGAAGGGGGGGTTCTGTGTTACAATGAGATGAAATGGCTGAGGCGTGAATTTTTATTGAGAAAAAAAGACAGGCCCTTGTGAAGCATCTCAGTTAAGTAATGTAAAATCTGAGGTAAACTGGGCACTGCTGTGCTCATCCCTTGAGATTGGTTCCAGGCATGGAATCTTTTCCATTTTTCAGCATAAGATTTTCTAGTACTAGGCCTCCTTGCCTCTAAAATGACATCCGTCACTGGTTTACTGAGGGATGGTAAAGGAGAGCTTAGGTAATTAGCCAGGCTGCAAGGTTCAGTGTTTGAAGCTGAGGGTGCAGAATCTGGTTCTCCTGCTGAGACAGCAGAGTAGAAGTCTGAGGCAGGTGCCATGGGGCCAACAGTGACACACTGCACAGGAGGGGGTACCAGTGTTGGCGTGGCCAGGCTGGTGCAATCAAAATCATCCTTGGTTTGTCGTGTTTGATCTTTAGTAGTACTTTGGAGAGCAGAGGCAGAGGAGGAAATGCATAAACTGATAGTTTTTTCCAGCTGAAGGACAGAGCATCCACTTTCCAAGCTGGTCTGAGGGGAGTCCTTGCACAATTTTTTTCCAATTGATAGTTCTGGAGGGAGGCAAACAGGTGTATATCTGGGCTCCCCCATTTGCTTGTCAACATGTTGAAAATCCTTGGTTCCAGTTTCCACTCGTGTGGGTCCATGAGGGTTCTGCTTAGTCCATCTGCCAGTGTATTTAGTTTTCCTGGCAGGAATTGAGCTTGTAGATGTACTTGGTAGCTCAAGGCTGTGTTCCACAATGTCATGGCTTGTCTGCAGAGGGGGTATGAATGCGCACCCCCCTGCTTGTTTATGTACCACATAACAGTGATGTTGTCCATTTTTACCATTAATTGTCCTGGAAGAATGTGGTCCTTGAAGGCTGTCAGAGCATTCTGTACATCTAACATTTCTTTATGACTGATTATAGGTTCATAGGTTCATAGGTTTATACTAGGCTATCTGCCCTAAGGCATTTATAAGCCTAGCCCAAATTATTGTGGCTTACGCCACCCCTTATATGAAAAAATACTGTGCCCATTAGTTTGTTGCGCCTCTGTCCAGCAGTGACACAGAGATGATTCCTGGGGTAAACCTACGATCTCCCATCCACAGGTCTAGATTTCTCTTGAACAGAGTCAGCGAGGTGCTCTGCCTCACATGGACCTGGATTTTATTCCACAGCATAGGGAGTCTCTGAGTGATAAATCTATCCCTCCAGCACGTCCTATTTATATCCGTGCTAAGGTTTAAGTCGCTTGCTCTAGTGGTTTTGGTGGATTTGGATTTTTTGAGGTGGAGCATGTCCATTAATTCCGGGTTGGACATGGCCTTGTATGTCAGGCACATGTCACCTCTGAGCAGACGGTATGCGACTGAATAGAGCTGGAGTTTCTTCAATCTGGCAGCATATGACAGATTTTGGAGTCCCTTTATCCTTTTGGTGAGGAACTTTTGGGGTCTCTCCAATTGCTGCAGATGTCGGGTGAGATACATCCCGAATGGGGCATTGTACTCGATCATTGGTCTGATAAGTGAAGAGTACAGGGAACAATGACCTCACTAGATCTGGATGTGAATCCCTTCATGATCAGGTGGGCAATGTAGAAGGTCTTTCTAACCACTTTAGCAATGTGAGTGTCAAAAGAAAGGCCACTGTCAACCTGGGTCCCCAGGTCCCTGATAACCTCTTCTGTGCTTAGTGGATTGCCACCTATATGGTAGCTTGGGGTTACCTTGTTTTTCCCGAAGGGTATGACTATACATTTTTGGCGTTTAACTTCAGGCCATGGCTCTGGCACCAGCTATCTGTTTCCGTGAGTCCCTTCTGAAGGATATCCGTGTCCGATGCACTTTCCACTATGGCGCCCAGTTTGCAGTCGCCTGCAAACTTTGTCAGCCAAAGACCTCCCATGTTGGCCTGTACTTCTGAGAAGTAGATGCCAAACAATAGGGGCCAAGGACCGAGCCCTGTGGGACACCACTTGTGACCGGCTTGGAGTCTGACACAGCCAGCAACTCTAACCCTGTGGGTTCTGTCCTTGCCAGTTTGCAACCCATCTTGTGACATATGGGTTTACATTTAAGCTGGTAGTTTTTCTACAATACCCAAGTGGGGTATTGTGTCGAAAGCCTTTGCAAGGTCAAGGTAGGCTGTATGGACTGCCTTTCCCTCATCAATGGCCTTGGTGACTGTTTCAAGAAGTCAACCAAGTTCAAAAGGCATGATCTTCCCTTGACAAAGCCAAACTGGGTCGGGTCCAATGTCTGCAAGTCCCCTATATCTTTGTTTATGAGCTCCATTATGATCCTCTCCATAGCTTTGCAGACTAGACTTGTTAAGCTTATGGGGGTAATTACCAGGGTCCGTAGAGGCACCGCCTTTGTGGAGTGGGACCACAGTTGCCGTGACGCCACCTTGGGCACGTATCCTGTGGTAAGGCTAAGATTAAACAGCTGCCTTATGCGGGTTTAATTCCTCATTTAGCTCGTGTAGCACACAGCCGGGACACCATCCGGTCCCATTGATGCTGTGTTTTTAGCTTTAGAGAGAGCAGCTTTCACCTGTGCATTTGAGATGTCCGGGAGGCTACACTCGGCTGGGATAGTTATCTCTCCTTTAGGGGAGAGGGGTGAAGTTTGCACTGAACCTGTCTGCCAGTATGTTGGCAATGTCTGTGGGTTCAGTGATTTTTGTATCATTTTGGACTAATTCTGAGCATATCTGGGAGTTTCCACCCAGGTTCCTAACATAGCTGAAAAAGGCCTTATGATTGTCCTTTGAATCCATGGCAATTTTTTCTCAAAATTGGCCTTAGTTGATTTTATGAGTGCTCGTATTTTTTACTAATAATGATCAGGGGTGACTTCCCTTTTATGGATTTTGTTCTATCATGTAATAGCTTTCTCCTCTTATTGTAAAGTTTGTTAATGGCTGGGGTCCACCAGACTGGACGTTTGCCCTTTGTGGAAAGAGTCTTGGTTTTATTTGGGATTGCCTGATCCATGCAGTCCTGGAGGTGTTCATAGAAGGCATTTGTAAGGGCTTCTGGAGCTTGGGTTGTGGTTTCCTCTGGCTCAGGGGCCTTGAAGGATACCACACCAGTCTTGAGTAGTGTGAAGTTTGCTTTAGAGAAGTTCTTCACTATGGTCGTTTTTGCTTGGGGTGGGGGCGGGATGTGGATTTCCAGTGATATTAGTTTATGATCAGATCTCACCAATGAGGGATATACTTCCGGTGTGGAGCATTTTGTCCCCATGTTTGTGACAATGAGATCTAGTATATTTTCTCCTCGTGGGAACAGTGACTAGCTGTTCCATGGCATTTGAATTTATGAACTCCAGGAACCATTGGGCTAGAAAGTTAGGGCTTGAGTAATGTTCCCAGTCTATATTCGGGTAGTTGAAGTCACCCAATATGATGGTGTTTGGAGATACATTTATACCCTCCAGTGTCTTCAGGAAGGCTGTGTGGGGTTCCTGAGTTTGAGAGGGTGGCCTGTAGCATGCTACAATTTGTAGAGCAGTTTTGCCTATGGTTAGTTGCACCTGGATGGTTTCGAGCTTATGCGTTGCCACTCAACCTGGAGGTGTGAGTATCCTTTATGAATATGGATACACCCCTCCTTTTGTGGTGTGGTCCGGGTTTTGGGGCGGAACGCATGATATGAGGTAAAACCTAATAGTGCCGGGTGCTCTCAGGAGCCTTGAACCAGGTTTCAGTTACAGCACAGACATCGATGTTCTCCATACTGAGAAGGGCCTCGAGTGCGTGCATTTTGAGATTTCGACTTCTGGCATTGAGCAGCATTACCCTCAGTTTCTTCCCATTTTTGTTTTCTAGGGTGGTAGGTTTAGAATTTGAGCCTTGCCTAAAAAGGCACTATGGAGGTGGCAAGAGCCTTAGCCAATATCCGGAATCCCAGGGGTGACAGGTGCAAGCCGTCCCTTGCGAAGCAGCGTGGCTTGTCAAGCATGTCATCCCAGGCAGACAGACACTGGATCCCCTTTGAATGACACCAGACATTAAGCCAATTGTTAAAGCTGATCATCTTGTCTCTATATTGTGGCATCATTCTTGGTGAAGGTAGGATACTGCTCAGGGTTAGGGTCATACCTGCCTGGGCTACATAATCAGAGAGCTCCTCTATGTCTTTTTTCATGTAGTCCAGGGAGGTGCGTCTCAGGTCGTTCACACCAGCATGGACAATGACTGTGTCATATTTGTACTTGCCATGGAGTGACCCGAGTGCTTGTGTTATGTGGCGGATTCTAGCGCCCGATAGGCAGCTTACTGTGACCCTCTCCTTGTTCAGCCTGGTGAGTGGGACGTCAGTGTGTCTGACTATGGAGTCACCTATGACAAGTATGTTTGGTGTTGTATTTGGCCTTAAGGGCTGTGACTGCTTTGCACACTGCTTTTGTGGTTTACGTGTTGCTTGTGGGGTGTCTTGAGGTAGCAGTTGTATGGGTGTCTGCTTTGGAGGCCTCTGCTGTTTAGGTAAATTTTACTCAGAGCCTCCGAGTATGTCTTTGTGTGTTTATGTGTTTGATTCAGTGGAGTGGTAGCATTATGTGAGGCTGGTTTTGTGGTGTGTGTAGTTGCCTTCTCCTCCTGTCTGGTCTTGCCAGTCCTGAGTTGAGAGAGCTCAGCCTCCAGTTTGGCTAAATAGCTGCATCTCTCAAGTATTTGTGTTATGTGGGAGGAGGAGAGGGTTGTCTGTGTACATGAGGCAGTTATAACATTGCCTCAAGATTCCCAGATTCACCAGCTGGACCGGAGAGGAGATTGACAACTGACCTTTGGACATGCTAGAATAATATTGGGAAATCCTTAATTGAAAACAAGGGCCAGTGGGGAGTGAGGGTGTAGTGCTTTTAATTTTTAGTGCTGACATATAATTGCTTTAGTGAGCAAGTGCCAGGTAACTTGAGTGCAATGTGTTAAAAGTAACTAAATGCAAAAACGACAAACAGTAACTTTCTTTCAAGTGAAACAAGGAAATAAGTACAGTAGAAAACTGGCTAGTTATAAGAAATAAACAAGCTAGAAGGCTTCCCTCAAACACAGAAGGGCTTGGGGGCTCAGAAGCCTACAAATAGTCTGTACCACTTAACAAGAAAGGCAGGAAATAAGCTTAATTTTTTTTTTTTCTATTTCCCAGATGCTCTCTTTGTACACAGTAGGAGTGCCTGAAATCAGAATATGATCTCACTGCACTCAGTTGAGTGAGCAAATGAGATGGGCCCAGAGGCAGGCTGAGGGGCGGGCAGTTTCAATGCCACTAAGATTAACACCAAAACAAAAACAGGGCGCGTGGGTGGGAATAACTGAAGAGCAGAATAACTTCAGATAAAAATTCCTTCAACACTCCTTCATACACAGTTTAAATCAATTTAAATACTGTATTTTTAAAAAAAAGTGCAGAAAAAGGTACTTAAATTCTCTTATACGTCCAGTTGAATATAACCAAGTTTTTAGCTGGCCAAGCTGAAGTTTTAAAGCAGGAATTATTTCACATGCACCAGTTTAAATATGCAAGGACAGGAAATCAAAGAATGTGGCTACCCCCACACCTGTAATTACTAGCAAATAACAAAATTCAGCCAACACTAGCTTTAGTTCAAGTTACTGAAGAGCAGAATAACTTCAGATAAAAATTCCTTCAACACTCCTTCATACACAGTTTAAATCAATTTAAATACTGTATTTTTTAAAAAAAAAGTGCAGAAAAAGGTACTTAAATTCTCTTATACGTCCAGTTGAATATAACCAAGTTTTTAGCTGGCCAAGCTGAAGTTTTAAAGCAGGAATTATTTCACATGCACCAGTTTAAATATGCAAGGACAGGAAATCAAAGAATGTGGCTACCCCCACACCTGTAATTACTAGCAAATAACAAAATTCAGCCAACACTAGCTTTAGTTCAAGTTACTGAAGAGCAGAATAACTTCAGATAAAAATTCCTTCAACACTCCTTCATACACAGTTTAAATCAATTTAAATACTGTATTTTTAAAAAAAGTGCAGAAAAAGGTACTTAAATTCTCTTATACGTCCAGTTGAATATAACCAAGTTTTTAGCTGGCCAAGCTGAAGTTTTAAAGCAGGAATTATTTCACATGCACCAGTTTAAATATGCAAGGACAGGAAATCAAAGAATGTGGCTACCCCCACACCTGTAATTACTAGCAAATAACAAAATTCAGCCAACACTAGCTTTAGTTCAAGTTACTGAAGAGCAGAATAACTTCAGATAAAAATTCCTTCAACACTCCTTCATACACAGTTTAAATCAATTTAAATACTGTATTTTTAAAAAAAAGTGCAGAAAAAGGTACTTAAATTCTCTTATACGTCCAGTTGAATATAACCAAGTTTTTAGCTGGCCAAGCTGAAGTTTTAAAGCAGGAATTATTTCACATGCACCAGTTTAAATATGCAAGGACAGGAAATCAAAGAATGTGGCTACCCCCACACCTGTAATTACTAGCAAATAACAAAATTCAGCCAACACTAGCTTTAGTTCAAGTTACTGAAGAGCAGAATAACTTCAGATAAAAATTCCTTCAACACTCCTTCATACACAGTTTAAATCAATTTAAATACTGTATTTTTAAAAAAAGTGCAGAAAAAGGTACTTAAATTCTCTTATACGTCCAGTTGAATATAACCAAGTTTTTAGCTGGCCAAGCTGAAGTTTTAAAGCAGGAATTATTTCACATGCACCAGTTTAAATATGCAAGGACAGGAAATCAAAGAATGTGGCTACCCCCACACCTGTAATTACTAGCAAATAACAAAATTCAGCCAACACTAGCTTTAGTTCAAGTTACTGAAGAGCAGAATAACTTCAGATAAAAATTCCTTCAACACTCCTTCATACACAGTTTAAATCAATTTAAATACTGTATTTTTAAAAAAAGTGCAGAAAAAGGTACTTAAATTCTCTTATACGTCCAGTTGAATATAACCAAGTTTTTAGCTGGCCAAGCTGAAGTTTTAAAGCAGGAATTATTTCACATGCACCAGTTTAAATATGCAAGGACAGGAAATCAAAGAATGTGGCTACCCCCACACCTGTAATTACTAGCAAATAACAAAATTCAGCCAACACTAGCTTTAGTTCAAGTTACTGAAGAGCAGAATAACTTCAGATAAAAATTCCTTCAACACTCCTTCATACACAGTTTAAATCAATTTAAATACTGTATTTTTAAAAAAAAGTGCAGAAAAAGGTACTTAAATTCTCTTATACGTCCAGTTGAATATAACCAAGTTTTTAGCTGGCCAAGCTGAAGTTTTAAAGCAGGAATTATTTCACATGCACCAGTTTAAATATGCAAGGACAGGAAATCAAAGAATGTGGCTACCCCCACACCTGTAATTACTAGCAAATAACAAAATTCAGCCAACACTAGCTTTAGTTCAAGTTACTGAAGAGCAGAATAACTTCAGATAAAAATTCCTTCAACACTCCTTCATACACAGTTTAAATCAATTTAAATACTGTATTTTAAAAAAAAAGTGCAGAAAAAGGTACTTAAATTCTCTTATACGTCCAGTTGAATATAACCAAGTTTTTAGCTGGCCAAGCTGAAGTTTTAAAGCAGGAATTATTTCACATGCACCAGTTTAAATATGCAAGGACAGGAAATCAAAGAATGTGGCTACCCCCACACCTGTAATTACTAGCAAATAACAAAATTCAGCCAACACTAGCTTTAGTTCAAGTTACTGAAGAGCAGAATAACTTCAGATAAAAATTCCTTCAACACTCCTTCATACACAGTTTAAATCAATTTAAATACTGTATTTTTAAAAAAAAGTGCAGAAAAAGGTACTTAAATTCTCTTATACGTCCAGTTGAATATAACCAAGTTTTTAGCTGGCCAAGCTGAAGTTTTAAAGCAGGAATTATTTCACATGCACCAGTTTAAATATGCAAGGACAGGAAATCAAAGAATGTGGCTACCCCCACACCTGTAATTACTAGCAAATAACAAAATTCAGCCAACACTAGCTTTAGTTCAAGTTACTGAAGAGCAGAATAACTTCAGATAAAAATTCCTTCAACACTCCTTCATACACAGTTTAAATCAATTTAAATACTGTATTTTTAAAAAAAAGTGCAGAAAAAGGTACTTAAATTCTCTTATACGTCCAGTTGAATATAACCAAGTTTTTAGCTGGCCAAGCTGAAGTTTTAAAGCAGGAATTATTTCACATGCACCAGTTTAAATATGCAAGGACAGGAAATCAAAGAATGTGGCTACCCCCACACCTGTAATTACTAGCAAATAACAAAATTCAGCCAACACTAGCTTTAGTTCAAGTTACTGAAGAGCAGAATAACTTCAGATAAAAATTCCTTCAACACTCCTTCATACACAGTTTAAATCAATTTAAATACTGTATTTTTAAAAAAAGTGCAGAAAAAGGTACTTAAATTCTCTTATACGTCCAGTTGAATATAACCAAGTTTTTAGCTGGCCAAGCTGAAGTTTTAAAGCAGGAATTATTTCACATGCACCAGTTTAAATATGCAAGGACAGGAAATCAAAGAATGTGGCTACCCCCACACCTGTAATTACTAGCAAATAACAAAATTCAGCCAACACTAGCTTTAGTTCAAGTTACTGAAGAGCAGAATAACTTCAGATAAAAATTCCTTCAACACTCCTTCATACACAGTTTAAATCAATTTAAATACTGTATTTTTAAAAAAAAGTGCAGAAAAAGGTACTTAAATTCTCTTATACGTCCAGTTGAATATAACCAAGTTTTTAGCTGGCCAAGCTGAAGTTTTAAAGCAGGAATTATTTCACATGCACCAGTTTAAATATGCAAGGACAGGAAATCAAAGAATGTGGCTACCCCCACACCTGTAATTACTAGCAAATAACAAAATTCAGCCAACACTAGCTTTAGTTCAAGTTACTGAAGAGCAGAATAACTTCAGATAAAAATTCCTTCAACACTCCTTCATACACAGTTTAAATCAATTTAAATACTGTATTTTTAAAAAAAGTGCAGAAAAAGGTACTTAAATTCTCTTATACGTCCAGTTGAATATAACCAAGTTTTTAGCTGGCCAAGCTGAAGTTTTAAAGCAGGAATTATTTCACATGCACCAGTTTAAATATGCAAGGACAGGAAATCAAAGAATGTGGCTACCCCCACACCTGTAATTACTAGCAAATAACAAAATTCAGCCAACACTAGCTTTAGTTCAAGTTACTGAAGAGCAGAATAACTTCAGATAAAAATTCCTTCAACACTCCTTCATACACAGTTTAAATCAATTTAAATACTGTATTTTTAAAAAAAAGTGCAGAAAAAGGTACTTAAATTCTCTTATACGTCCAGTTGAATATAACCAAGTTTTTAGCTGGCCAAGCTGAAGTTTTAAAGCAGGAATTATTTCACATGCACCAGTTTAAATATGCAAGGACAGGAAATCAAAGAATGTGGCTACCCCCACACCTGTAATTACTAGCAAATAACAAAATTCAGCCAACACTAGCTTTAGTTCAAGTTACTGAAGAGCAGAATAACTTCAGATAAAAATTCCTTCAACACTCCTTCATACACAGTTTAAATCAATTTAAATACTGTATTTTTAAAAAAAAGTGCAGAAAAAGGTACTTAAATTCTCTTATACGTCCAGTTGAATATAACCAAGTTTTTAGCTGGCCAAGCTGAAGTTTTAAAGCAGGAATTATTTCACATGCACCAGTTTAAATATGCAAGGACAGGAAATCAAAGAATGTGGCTACCCCCACACCTGTAATTACTAGCAAATAACAAAATTCAGCCAACACTAGCTTTAGTTCAAGTTACTGAAGAGCAGAATAACTTCAGATAAAAATTCCTTCAACACTCCTTCATACACAGTTTAAATCAATTTAAATACTGTATTTTTTAAAAAAAGTGCAGAAAAAGGTACTTAAATTCTCTTATACGTCCAGTTGAATATAACCAAGTTTTTAGCTGGCCAAGCTGAAGTTTTAAAGCAGGAATTATTTCACATGCACCAGTTTAAATATGCAAGGACAGGAAATCAAAGAATGTGGCTACCCCCACACCTGTAATTACTAGCAAATAACAAAATTCAGCCAACACTAGCTTTAGTTCAAGTTACTGAAGAGCAGAATAACTTCAGATAAAAATTCCTTCAACACTCCTTCATACACAGTTTAAATCAATTTAAATACTGTATTTTTAAAAAAAGTGCAGAAAAAGGTACTTAAATTCTCTTATACGTCCAGTTGAATATAACCAAGTTTTTAGCTGGCCAAGCTGAAGTTTTAAAGCAGGAATTATTTCACATGCACCAGTTTAAATATGCAAGGACAGGAAATCAAAGAATGTGGCTACCCCCACACCTGTAATTACTAGCAAATAACAAAATTCAGCCAACACTAGCTTTAGTTCAAGTTACTGAAGAGCAGAATAACTTCAGATAAAAATTCCTTCAACACTCCTTCATACACAGTTTAAATCAATTTAAATACTGTATTTTTAAAAAAAGTGCAGAAAAAGGTACTTAAATTCTCTTATACGTCCAGTTGAATATAACCAAGTTTTTAGCTGGCCAAGCTGAAGTTTTAAAGCAGGAATTATTTCACATGCACCAGTTTAAATATGCAAGGACAGGAAATCAAAGAATGTGGCTACCCCCACACCTGTAATTACTAGCAAATAACAAAATTCAGCCAACACTAGCTTTAGTTCAAGTTACTGAAGAGCAGAATAACTTCAGATAAAAATTCCTTCAACACTCCTTCATACACAGTTTAAATCAATTTAAATACTGTATTTTTAAAAAAAAGTGCAGAAAAAGGTACTTAAATTCTCTTATACGTCCAGTTGAATATAACCAAGTTTTTAGCTGGCCAAGCTGAAGTTTTAAAGCAGGAATTATTTCACATGCACCAGTTTAAATATGCAAGGACAGGAAATCAAAGAATGTGGCTACCCCCACACCTGTAATTACTAGCAAATAACAAAATTCAGCCAACACTAGCTTTAGTTCAAGTTACTGAAGAGCAGAATAACTTCAGATAAAAATTCCTTCAACACTCCTTCATACACAGTTTAAATCAATTTAAATACTGTATTTTTAAAAAAAAGTGCAGAAAAAGGTACTTAAATTCTCTTATACGTCCAGTTGAATATAACCAAGTTTTTAGCTGGCCAAGCTGAAGTTTTAAAGCAGGAATTATTTCACATGCACCAGTTTAAATATGCAAGGACAGGAAATCAAAGAATGTGGCTACCCCCACACCTGTAATTACTAGCAAATAACAAAATTCAGCCAACACTAGCTTTAGTTCAAGTTACTGAAGAGCAGAATAACTTCAGATAAAAATTCCTTCAACACTCCTTCATACACAGTTTAAATCAATTTAAATACTGTATTTTTAAAAAAAAGTGCAGAAAAAGGTACTTAAATTCTCTTATACGTCCAGTTGAATATAACCAAGTTTTTAGCTGGCCAAGCTGAAGTTTTAAAGCAGGAATTATTTCACATGCACCAGTTTAAATATGCAAGGACAGGAAATCAAAGAATGTGGCTACCCCCACACCTGTAATTACTAGCAAATAACAAAATTCAGCCAACACTAGCTTTAGTTCAAGTTACTGAAGAGCAGAATAACTTCAGATAAAAATTCCTTCAACACTCCTTCATACACAGTTTAAATCAATTTAAATACTGTATTTTTAAAAAAAAGTGCAGAAAAAGGTACTTAAATTCTCTTATACGTCCAGTTGAATATAACCAAGTTTTTAGCTGGCCAAGCTGAAGTTTTAAAGCAGGAATTATTTCACATGCACCAGTTTAAATATGCAAGGACAGGAAATCAAAGAATGTGGCTACCCCCACACCTGTAATTACTAGCAAATAACAAAATTCAGCCAACACTAGCTTTAGTTCAAGTTACTGAAGAGCAGAATAACTTCAGATAAAAATTCCTTCAACACTCCTTCATACACAGTTTAAATCAATTTAAATACTGTATTTTTAAAAAAAGTGCAGAAAAAGGTACTTAAATTCTCTTATACGTCCAGTTGAATATAACCAAGTTTTTAGCTGGCCAAGCTGAAGTTTTAAAGCAGGAATTATTTCACATGCACCAGTTTAAATATGCAAGGACAGGAAATCAAAGAATGTGGCTACCCCCACACCTGTAATTACTAGCAAATAACAAAATTCAGCCAACACTAGCTTTAGTTCAAGTTACTGAAGAGCAGAATAACTTCAGATAAAAATTCCTTCAACACTCCTTCATACACAGTTTAAATCAATTTAAATACTGTATTTTTAAAAAAAGTGCAGAAAAAGGTACTTAAATTCTCTTATACGTCCAGTTGAATATAACCAAGTTTTTAGCTGGCCAAGCTGAAGTTTTAAAGCAGGAATTATTTCACATGCACCAGTTTAAATATGCAAGGACAGGAAATCAAAGAATGTGGCTACCCCCACACCTGTAATTACTAGCAAATAACAAAATTCAGCCAACACTAGCTTTAGTTCAAGTTACTGAAGAGCAGAATAACTTCAGATAAAAATTCCTTCAACACTCCTTCATACACAGTTTAAATCAATTTAAATACTGTATTTTTTAAAAAAAAAAGTGCAGAAAAAGGTACTTAAATTCTCTTATACGTCCAGTTGAATATAACCAAGTTTTTAGCTGGCCAAGCTGAAGTTTTAAAGCAGGAATTATTTCACATGCACCAGTTTAAATATGCAAGGACAGGAAATCAAAGAATGTGGCTACCCCCACACCTGTAATTACTAGCAAATAACAAAATTCAGCCAACACTAGCTTTAGTTCAAGTTACTGAAGAGCAGAATAACTTCAGATAAAAATTCCTTCAACACTCCTTCATACACAGTTTAAATCAATTTAAATACTGTATTTTTAAAAAAAGTGCAGAAAAAGGTACTTAAATTCTCTTATACGTCCAGTTGAATATAACCAAGTTTTTAGCTGGCCAAGCTGAAGTTTTAAAGCAGGAATTATTTCACATGCACCAGTTTAAATATGCAAGGACAGGAAATCAAAGAATGTGGCTACCCCCACACCTGTAATTACTAGCAAATAACAAAATTCAGCCAACACTAGCTTTAGTTCAAGTTACTGAAGAGCAGAATAACTTCAGATAAAAATTCCTTCAACACTCCTTCATACACAGTTTAAATCAATTTAAATACTGTATTTTTAAAAAAAAGTGCAGAAAAAGGTACTTAAATTCTCTTATACGTCCAGTTGAATATAACCAAGTTTTTAGCTGGCCAAGCTGAAGTTTTAAAGCAGGAATTATTTCACATGCACCAGTTTAAATATGCAAGGACAGGAAATCAAAGAATGTGGCTACCCCCACACCTGTAATTACTAGCAAATAACAAAATTCAGCCAACACTAGCTTTAGTTCAAGTTACTGAAGAGCAGAATAACTTCAGATAAAAATTCCTTCAACACTCCTTCATACACAGTTTAAATCAATTTAAATACTGTATTTTTAAAAAAAAGTGCAGAAAAAGGTACTTAAATTCTCTTATACGTCCAGTTGAATATAACCAAGTTTTTAGCTGGCCAAGCTGAAGTTTTAAAGCAGGAATTATTTCACATGCACCAGTTTAAATATGCAAGGACAGGAAATCAAAGAATGTGGCTACCCCCACACCTGTAATTACTAGCAAATAACAAAATTCAGCCAACACTAGCTTTAGTTCAAGTTACTGAAGAGCAGAATAACTTCAGATAAAAATTCCTTCAACACTCCTTCATACACAGTTTAAATCAATTTAAATACTGTATTTTTAAAAAAAAGTGCAGAAAAAGGTACTTAAATTCTCTTATACGTCCAGTTGAATATAACCAAGTTTTTAGCTGGCCAAGCTGAAGTTTTAAAGCAGGAATTATTTCACATGCACCAGTTTAAATATGCAAGGACAGGAAATCAAAGAATGTGGCTACCCCCACACCTGTAATTACTAGCAAATAACAAAATTCAGCCAACACTAGCTTTAGTTCAAGTTACTGAAGAGCAGAATAACTTCAGATAAAAATTCCTTCAACACTCCTTCATACACAGTTTAAATCAATTTAAATACTGTATTTTTAAAAAAAAGTGCAGAAAAAGGTACTTAAATTCTCTTATACGTCCAGTTGAATATAACCAAGTTTTTAGCTGGCCAAGCTGAAGTTTTAAAGCAGGAATTATTTCACATGCACCAGTTTAAATATGCAAGGACAGGAAATCAAAGAATGTGGCTACCCCCACACCTGTAATTACTAGCAAATAACAAAATTCAGCCAACACTAGCTTTAGTTCAAGTTACTGAAGAGCAGAATAACTTCAGATAAAAATTCCTTCAACACTCCTTCATACACAGTTTAAATCAATTTAAATACTGTATTTTTAAAAAAAAGTGCAGAAAAAGGTACTTAAATTCTCTTATACGTCCAGTTGAATATAACCAAGTTTTTAGCTGGCCAAGCTGAAGTTTTAAAGCAGGAATTATTTCACATGCACCAGTTTAAATATGCAAGGACAGGAAATCAAAGAATGTGGCTACCCCCACACCTGTAATTACTAGCAAATAACAAAATTCAGCCAACACTAGCTTTAGTTCAAGTTACTGAAGAGCAGAATAACTTCAGATAAAAATTCCTTCAACACTCCTTCATACACAGTTTAAATCAATTTAAATACTGTATTTTTAAAAAAAAGTGCAGAAAAAGGTACTTAAATTCTCTTATACGTCCAGTTGAATATAACCAAGTTTTTAGCTGGCCAAGCTGAAGTTTTAAAGCAGGAATTATTTCACATGCACCAGTTTAAATATGCAAGGACAGGAAATCAAAGAATGTGGCTACCCCCACACCTGTAATTACTAGCAAATAACAAAATTCAGCCAACACTAGCTTTAGTTCAAGTTACTGAAGAGCAGAATAACTTCAGATAAAAATTCCTTCAACACTCCTTCATACACAGTTTAAATCAATTTAAATACTGTATTTTTTAAAAAAGTGCAGAAAAAGGTACTTAAATTCTCTTATACGTCCAGTTGAATATAACCAAGTTTTTAGCTGGCCAAGCTGAAGTTTTAAAGCAGGAATTATTTCACATGCACCAGTTTAAATATGCAAGGACAGGAAATCAAAGAATGTGGCTACCCCCACACCTGTAATTACTAGCAAATAACAAAATTCAGCCAACACTAGCTTTAGTTCAAGTTACTGAAGAGCAGAATAACTTCAGATAAAAATTCCTTCAACACTCCTTCATACACAGTTTAAATCAATTTAAATACTGTATTTTTAAAAAAAAGTGCAGAAAAAGGTACTTAAATTCTCTTATACGTCCAGTTGAATATAACCAAGTTTTTAGCTGGCCAAGCTGAAGTTTTAAAGCAGGAATTATTTCACATGCACCAGTTTAAATATGCAAGGACAGGAAATCAAAGAATGTGGCTACCCCCACACCTGTAATTACTAGCAAATAACAAAATTCAGCCAACACTAGCTTTAGTTCAAGTTACTGAAGAGCAGAATAACTTCAGATAAAAATTCCTTCAACACTCCTTCATACACAGTTTAAATCAATTTAAATACTGTATTTTTAAAAAAAGTGCAGAAAAAGGTACTTAAATTCTCTTATACGTCCAGTTGAATATAACCAAGTTTTTAGCTGGCCAAGCTGAAGTTTTAAAGCAGGAATTATTTCACATGCACCAGTTTAAATATGCAAGGACAGGAAATCAAAGAATGTGGCTACCCCCACACCTGTAATTACTAGCAAATAACAAAATTCAGCCAACACTAGCTTTAGTTCAAGTTACTGAAGAGCAGAATAACTTCAGATAAAAATTCCTTCAACACTCCTTCATACACAGTTTAAATCAATTTAAATACTGTATTTTTTAAAAAAAGTGCAGAAAAAGGTACTTAAATTCTCTTATACGTCCAGTTGAATATAACCAAGTTTTTAGCTGGCCAAGCTGAAGTTTTAAAGCAGGAATTATTTCACATGCACCAGTTTAAATATGCAAGGACAGGAAATCAAAGAATGTGGCTACCCCCACACCTGTAATTACTAGCAAATAACAAAATTCAGCCAACACTAGCTTTAGTTCAAGTTACTGAAGAGCAGAATAACTTCAGATAAAAATTCCTTCAACACTCCTTCATACACAGTTTAAATCAATTTAAATACTGTATTTTTAAAAAAAAGTGCAGAAAAAGGTACTTAAATTCTCTTATACGTCCAGTTGAATATAACCAAGTTTTTAGCTGGCCAAGCTGAAGTTTTAAAGCAGGAATTATTTCACATGCACCAGTTTAAATATGCAAGGACAGGAAATCAAAGAATGTGGCTACCCCCACACCTGTAATTACTAGCAAATAACAAAATTCAGCCAACACTAGCTTTAGTTCAAGTTACTGAAGAGCAGAATAACTTCAGATAAAAATTCCTTCAACACTCCTTCATACACAGTTTAAATCAATTTAAATACTGTATTTTTAAAAAAAGTGCAGAAAAAGGTACTTAAATTCTCTTATACGTCCAGTTGAATATAACCAAGTTTTTAGCTGGCCAAGCTGAAGTTTTAAAGCAGGAATTATTTCACATGCACCAGTTTAAATATGCAAGGACAGGAAATCAAAGAATGTGGCTACCCCCACACCTGTAATTACTAGCAAATAACAAAATTCAGCCAACACTAGCTTTAGTTCAAGTTACTGAAGAGCAGAATAACTTCAGATAAAAATTCCTTCAACACTCCTTCATACACAGTTTAAATCAATTTAAATACTGTATTTTTAAAAAAAAGTGCAGAAAAAGGTACTTAAATTCTCTTATACGTCCAGTTGAATATAACCAAGTTTTTAGCTGGCCAAGCTGAAGTTTTAAAGCAGGAATTATTTCACATGCACCAGTTTAAATATGCAAGGACAGGAAATCAAAGAATGTGGCTACCCCCACACCTGTAATTACTAGCAAATAACAAAATTCAGCCAACACTAGCTTTAGTTCAAGTTACTGAAGAGCAGAATAACTTCAGATAAAAATTCCTTCAACACTCCTTCATACACAGTTTAAATCAATTTAAATACTGTATTTTTAAAAAAAGTGCAGAAAAAGGTACTTAAATTCTCTTATACGTCCAGTTGAATATAACCAAGTTTTTAGCTGGCCAAGCTGAAGTTTTAAAGCAGGAATTATTTCACATGCACCAGTTTAAATATGCAAGGACAGGAAATCAAAGAATGTGGCTACCCCCACACCTGTAATTACTAGCAAATAACAAAATTCAGCCAACACTAGCTTTAGTTCAAGTTACTGAAGAGCAGAATAACTTCAGATAAAAATTCCTTCAACACTCCTTCATACACAGTTTAAATCAATTTAAATACTGTATTTTTAAAAAAAGTGCAGAAAAAGGTACTTAAATTCTCTTATACGTCCAGTTGAATATAACCAAGTTTTTAGCTGGCCAAGCTGAAGTTTTAAAGCAGGAATTATTTCACATGCACCAGTTTAAATATGCAAGGACAGGAAATCAAAGAATGTGGCTACCCCCACACCTGTAATTACTAGCAAATAACAAAATTCAGCCAACACTAGCTTTAGTTCAAGTTACTGAAGAGCAGAATAACTTCAGATAAAAATTCCTTCAACACTCCTTCATACACAGTTTAAATCAATTTAAATACTGTATTTTTAAAAAAAGTGCAGAAAAAGGTACTTAAATTCTCTTATACGTCCAGTTGAATATAACCAAGTTTTTAGCTGGCCAAGCTGAAGTTTTAAAGCAGGAATTATTTCACATGCACCAGTTTAAATATGCAAGGACAGGAAATCAAAGAATGTGGCTACCCCCACACCTGTAATTACTAGCAAATAACAAAATTCAGCCAACACTAGCTTTAGTTCAAGTTACTGAAGAGCAGAATAACTTCAGATAAAAATTCCTTCAACACTCCTTCATACACAGTTTAAATCAATTTAAATACTGTATTTTTAAAAAAAAGTGCAGAAAAAGGTACTTAAATTCTCTTATACGTCCAGTTGAATATAACCAAGTTTTTAGCTGGCCAAGCTGAAGTTTTAAAGCAGGAATTATTTCACATGCACCAGTTTAAATATGCAAGGACAGGAAATCAAAGAATGTGGCTACCCCCACACCTGTAATTACTAGCAAATAACAAAATTCAGCCAACACTAGCTTTAGTTCAAGTTACTGAAGAGCAGAATAACTTCAGATAAAAATTCCTTCAACACTCCTTCATACACAGTTTAAATCAATTTAAATACTGTATTTTTAAAAAAAAGTGCAGAAAAAGGTACTTAAATTCTCTTATACGTCCAGTTGAATATAACCAAGTTTTTAGCTGGCCAAGCTGAAGTTTTAAAGCAGGAATTATTTCACATGCACCAGTTTAAATATGCAAGGACAGGAAATCAAAGAATGTGGCTACCCCCACACCTGTAATTACTAGCAAATAACAAAATTCAGCCAACACTAGCTTTAGTTCAAGTTACTGAAGAGCAGAATAACTTCAGATAAAAATTCCTTCAACACTCCTTCATACACAGTTTAAATCAATTTAAATACTGTATTTTTAAAAAAAGTGCAGAAAAAGGTACTTAAATTCTCTTATACGTCCAGTTGAATATAACCAAGTTTTTAGCTGGCCAAGCTGAAGTTTTAAAGCAGGAATTATTTCACATGCACCAGTTTAAATATGCAAGGACAGGAAATCAAAGAATGTGGCTACCCCCACACCTGTAATTACTAGCAAATAACAAAATTCAGCCAACACTAGCTTTAGTTCAAGTTACTGAAGAGCAGAATAACTTCAGATAAAAATTCCTTCAACACTCCTTCATACACAGTTTAAATCAATTTAAATACTGTATTTTTAAAAAAAGTGCAGAAAAAGGTACTTAAATTCTCTTATACGTCCAGTTGAATATAACCAAGTTTTTAGCTGGCCAAGCTGAAGTTTTAAAGCAGGAATTATTTCACATGCACCAGTTTAAATATGCAAGGACAGGAAATCAAAGAATGTGGCTACCCCCACACCTGTAATTACTAGCAAATAACAAAATTCAGCCAACACTAGCTTTAGTTCAAGTTACTGAAGAGCAGAATAACTTCAGATAAAAATTCCTTCAACACTCCTTCATACACAGTTTAAATCAATTTAAATACTGTATTTTTAAAAAAAGTGCAGAAAAAGGTACTTAAATTCTCTTATACGTCCAGTTGAATATAACCAAGTTTTTAGCTGGCCAAGCTGAAGTTTTAAAGCAGGAATTATTTCACATGCACCAGTTTAAATATGCAAGGACAGGAAATCAAAGAATGTGGCTACCCCACACCTGTAATTACTAGCAAATAACAAAATTCAGCCAACACTAGCTTTAGTTCAAGTTACTGAAGAGCAGAATAACTTCAGATAAAAATTCCTTCAACACTCCTTCATACACAGTTTAAATCAATTTAAATACTGTATTTTTAAAAAAAGTGCAGAAAAAGGTACTTAAATTCTCTTATACGTCCAGTTGAATATAACCAAGTTTTTAGCTGGCCAAGCTGAAGTTTTAAAGCAGGAATTATTTCACATGCACCAGTTTAAATATGCAAGGACAGGAAATCAAAGAATGTGGCTACCCCCACACCTGTAATTACTAGCAAATAACAAAATTCAGCCAACACTAGCTTTAGTTCAAGTTACTGAAGAGCAGAATAACTTCAGATAAAAATTCCTTCAACACTCCTTCATACACAGTTTAAATCAATTTAAATACTGTATTTTTAAAAAAAAGTGCAGAAAAAGGTACTTAAATTCTCTTATACGTCCAGTTGAATATAACCAAGTTTTTAGCTGGCCAAGCTGAAGTTTTAAAGCAGGAATTATTTCACATGCACCAGTTTAAATATGCAAGGACAGGAAATCAAAGAATGTGGCTACCCCCACACCTGTAATTACTAGCAAATAACAAAATTCAGCCAACACTAGCTTTAGTTCAAGTTACTGAAGAGCAGAATAACTTCAGATAAAAATTCCTTCAACACTCCTTCATACACAGTTTAAATCAATTTAAATACTGTATTTTTAAAAAAAGTGCAGAAAAAGGTACTTAAATTCTCTTATACGTCCAGTTGAATATAACCAAGTTTTTAGCTGGCCAAGCTGAAGTTTTAAAGCAGGAATTATTTCACATGCACCAGTTTAAATATGCAAGGACAGGAAATCAAAGAATGTGGCTACCCCCACACCTGTAATTACTAGCAAATAACAAAATTCAGCCAACACTAGCTTTAGTTCAAGTTACTGAAGAGCAGAATAACTTCAGATAAAAATTCCTTCAACACTCCTTCATACACAGTTTAAATCAATTTAAATACTGTATTTTTAAAAAAAAGTGCAGAAAAAGGTACTTAAATTCTCTTATACGTCCAGTTGAATATAACCAAGTTTTTAGCTGGCCAAGCTGAAGTTTTAAAGCAGGAATTATTTCACATGCACCAGTTTAAATATGCAAGGACAGGAAATCAAAGAATGTGGCTACCCCCACACCTGTAATTACTAGCAAATAACAAAATTCAGCCAACACTAGCTTTAGTTCAAGTTACTGAAGAGCAGAATAACTTCAGATAAAAATTCCTTCAACACTCCTTCATACACAGTTTAAATCAATTTAAATACTGTATTTTTTAAAAAAAAAGTGCAGAAAAAGGTACTTAAATTCTCTTATACGTCCAGTTGAATATAACCAAGTTTTTAGCTGGCCAAGCTGAAGTTTTAAAGCAGGAATTATTTCACATGCACCAGTTTAAATATGCAAGGACAGGAAATCAAAGAATGTGGCTACCCCCACACCTGTAATTACTAGCAAATAACAAAATTCAGCCAACACTAGCTTTAGTTCAAGTTACTGAAGAGCAGAATAACTTCAGATAAAAATTCCTTCAACACTCCTTCATACACAGTTTAAATCAATTTAAATACTGTATTTTTAAAAAAAAGTGCAGAAAAAGGTACTTAAATTCTCTTATACGTCCAGTTGAATATAACCAAGTTTTTAGCTGGCCAAGCTGAAGTTTTAAAGCAGGAATTATTTCACATGCACCAGTTTAAATATGCAAGGACAGGAAATCAAAGAATGTGGCTACCCCCACACCTGTAATTACTAGCAAATAACAAAATTCAGCCAACACTAGCTTTAGTTCAAGTTACTGAAGAGCAGAATAACTTCAGATAAAAATTCCTTCAACACTCCTTCATACACAGTTTAAATCAATTTAAATACTGTATTTTTTAAAAAAAAGTGCAGAAAAAGGTACTTAAATTCTCTTATACGTCCAGTTGAATATAACCAAGTTTTTAGCTGGCCAAGCTGAAGTTTTAAAGCAGGAATTATTTCACATGCACCAGTTTAAATATGCAAGGACAGGAAATCAAAGAATGTGGCTACCCCCACACCTGTAATTACTAGCAAATAACAAAATTCAGCCAACACTAGCTTTAGTTCAAGTTACTGAAGAGCAGAATAACTTCAGATAAAAATTCCTTCAACACTCCTTCATACACAGTTTAAATCAATTTAAATACTGTATTTTTAAAAAAAGTGCAGAAAAAGGTACTTAAATTCTCTTATACGTCCAGTTGAATATAACCAAGTTTTTAGCTGGCCAAGCTGAAGTTTTAAAGCAGGAATTATTTCACATGCACCAGTTTAAATATGCAAGGACAGGAAATCAAAGAATGTGGCTACCCCCACACCTGTAATTACTAGCAAATAACAAAATTCAGCCAACACTAGCTTTAGTTCAAGTTACTGAAGAGCAGAATAACTTCAGATAAAAATTCCTTCAACACTCCTTCATACACAGTTTAAATCAATTTAAATACTGTATTTTTAAAAAAAAGTGCAGAAAAAGGTACTTAAATTCTCTTATACGTCCAGTTGAATATAACCAAGTTTTTAGCTGGCCAAGCTGAAGTTTTAAAGCAGGAATTATTTCACATGCACCAGTTTAAATATGCAAGGACAGGAAATCAAAGAATGTGGCTACCCCCACACCTGTAATTACTAGCAAATAACAAAATTCAGCCAACACTAGCTTTAGTTCAAGTTACTGAAGAGCAGAATAACTTCAGATAAAAATTCCTTCAACACTCCTTCATACACAGTTTAAATCAATTTAAATACTGTATTTTTAAAAAAAAGTGCAGAAAAAGGTACTTAAATTCTCTTATACGTCCAGTTGAATATAACCAAGTTTTTAGCTGGCCAAGCTGAAGTTTTAAAGCAGGAATTATTTCACATGCACCAGTTTAAATATGCAAGGACAGGAAATCAAAGAATGTGGCTACCCCCACACCTGTAATTACTAGCAAATAACAAAATTCAGCCAACACTAGCTTTAGTTCAAGTTACTGAAGAGCAGAATAACTTCAGATAAAAATTCCTTCAACACTCCTTCATACACAGTTTAAATCAATTTAAATACTGTATTTTTTAAAAAAAGTGCAGAAAAAGGTACTTAAATTCTCTTATACGTCCAGTTGAATATAACCAAGTTTTTAGCTGGCCAAGCTGAAGTTTTAAAGCAGGAATTATTTCACATGCACCAGTTTAAATATGCAAGGACAGGAAATCAAAGAATGTGGCTACCCCCACACCTGTAATTACTAGCAAATAACAAAATTCAGCCAACACTAGCTTTAGTTCAAGTTACTGAAGAGCAGAATAACTTCAGATAAAAATTCCTTCAACACTCCTTCATACACAGTTTAAATCAATTTAAATACTGTATTTTTAAAAAAAGTGCAGAAAAAGGTACTTAAATTCTCTTATACGTCCAGTTGAATATAACCAAGTTTTTAGCTGGCCAAGCTGAAGTTTTAAAGCAGGAATTATTTCACATGCACCAGTTTAAATATGCAAGGACAGGAAATCAAAGAATGTGGCTACCCCCACACCTGTAATTACTAGCAAATAACAAAATTCAGCCAACACTAGCTTTAGTTCAAGTTACTGAAGAGCAGAATAACTTCAGATAAAAATTCCTTCAACACTCCTTCATACACAGTTTAAATCAATTTAAATACTGTATTTTTAAAAAAAAGTGCAGAAAAAGGTACTTAAATTCTCTTATACGTCCAGTTGAATATAACCAAGTTTTTAGCTGGCCAAGCTGAAGTTTTAAAGCAGGAATTATTTCACATGCACCAGTTTAAATATGCAAGGACAGGAAATCAAAGAATGTGGCTACCCCCACACCTGTAATTACTAGCAAATAACAAAATTCAGCCAACACTAGCTTTAGTTCAAGTTACTGAAGAGCAGAATAACTTCAGATAAAAATTCCTTCAACACTCCTTCATACACAGTTTAAATCAATTTAAATACTGTATTTTTAAAAAAAGTGCAGAAAAAGGTACTTAAATTCTCTTATACGTCCAGTTGAATATAACCAAGTTTTTAGCTGGCCAAGCTGAAGTTTTAAAGCAGGAATTATTTCACATGCACCAGTTTAAATATGCAAGGACAGGAAATCAAAGAATGTGGCTACCCCCACACCTGTAATTACTAGCAAATAACAAAATTCAGCCAACACTAGCTTTAGTTCAAGTTACTGAAGAGCAGAATAACTTCAGATAAAAATTCCTTCAACACTCCTTCATACACAGTTTAAATCAATTTAAATACTGTATTTTTAAAAAAAAGTGCAGAAAAAGGTACTTAAATTCTCTTATACGTCCAGTTGAATATAACCAAGTTTTTAGCTGGCCAAGCTGAAGTTTTAAAGCAGGAATTATTTCACATGCACCAGTTTAAATATGCAAGGACAGGAAATCAAAGAATGTGGCTACCCCCACACCTGTAATTACTAGCAAATAACAAAATTCAGCCAACACTAGCTTTAGTTCAAGTTACTGAAGAGCAGAATAACTTCAGATAAAAATTCCTTCAACACTCCTTCATACACAGTTTAAATCAATTTAAATACTGTATTTTTAAAAAAAGTGCAGAAAAAGGTACTTAAATTCTCTTATACGTCCAGTTGAATATAACCAAGTTTTTAGCTGGCCAAGCTGAAGTTTTAAAGCAGGAATTATTTCACATGCACCAGTTTAAATATGCAAGGACAGGAAATCAAAGAATGTGGCTACCCCCACACCTGTAATTACTAGCAAATAACAAAATTCAGCCAACACTAGCTTTAGTTCAAGTTACTGAAGAGCAGAATAACTTCAGATAAAAATTCCTTCAACACTCCTTCATACACAGTTTAAATCAATTTAAATACTGTATTTTTAAAAAAAGTGCAGAAAAAGGTACTTAAATTCTCTTATACGTCCAGTTGAATATAACCAAGTTTTTAGCTGGCCAAGCTGAAGTTTTAAAGCAGGAATTATTTCACATGCACCAGTTTAAATATGCAAGGACAGGAAATCAAAGAATGTGGCTACCCCCACACCTGTAATTACTAGCAAATAACAAAATTCAGCCAACACTAGCTTTAGTTCAAGTTACTGAAGAGCAGAATAACTTCAGATAAAAATTCCTTCAACACTCCTTCATACACAGTTTAAATCAATTTAAATACTGTATTTTTAAAAAAAGTGCAGAAAAAGGTACTTAAATTCTCTTATACGTCCAGTTGAATATAACCAAGTTTTTAGCTGGCCAAGCTGAAGTTTTAAAGCAGGAATTATTTCACATGCACCAGTTTAAATATGCAAGGACAGGAAATCAAAGAATGTGGCTACCCCCACACCTGTAATTACTAGCAAATAACAAAATTCAGCCAACACTAGCTTTAGTTCAAGTTACTGAAGAGCAGAATAACTTCAGATAAAAATTCCTTCAACACTCCTTCATACACAGTTTAAATCAATTTAAATACTGTATTTTTAAAAAAAGTGCAGAAAAAGGTACTTAAATTCTCTTATACGTCCAGTTGAATATAACCAAGTTTTTAGCTGGCCAAGCTGAAGTTTTAAAGCAGGAATTATTTCACATGCACCAGTTTAAATATGCAAGGACAGGAAATCAAAGAATGTGGCTACCCCCACACCTGTAATTACTAGCAAATAACAAAATTCAGCCAACACTAGCTTTAGTTCAAGTTACTGAAGAGCAGAATAACTTCAGATAAAAATTCCTTCAACACTCCTTCATACACAGTTTAAATCAATTTAAATACTGTATTTTTAAAAAAAAGTGCAGAAAAAGGTACTTAAATTCTCTTATACGTCCAGTTGAATATAACCAAGTTTTTAGCTGGCCAAGCTGAAGTTTTAAAGCAGGAATTATTTCACATGCACCAGTTTAAATATGCAAGGACAGGAAATCAAAGAATGTGGCTACCCCCACACCTGTAATTACTAGCAAATAACAAAATTCAGCCAACACTAGCTTTAGTTCAAGTTACTGAAGAGCAGAATAACTTCAGATAAAAATTCCTTCAACACTCCTTCATACACAGTTTAAATCAATTTAAATACTGTATTTTTTAAAAAAAGTGCAGAAAAAGGTACTTAAATTCTCTTATACGTCCAGTTGAATATAACCAAGTTTTTAGCTGGCCAAGCTGAAGTTTTAAAGCAGGAATTATTTCACATGCACCAGTTTAAATATGCAAGGACAGGAAATCAAAGAATGTGGCTACCCCCACACCTGTAATTACTAGCAAATAACAAAATTCAGCCAACACTAGCTTTAGTTCAAGTTACTGAAGAGCAGAATAACTTCAGATAAAAATTCCTTCAACACTCCTTCATACACAGTTTAAATCAATTTAAATACTGTATTTTTAAAAAAAGTGCAGAAAAAGGTACTTAAATTCTCTTATACGTCCAGTTGAATATAACCAAGTTTTTAGCTGGCCAAGCTGAAGTTTTAAAGCAGGAATTATTTCACATGCACCAGTTTAAATATGCAAGGACAGGAAATCAAAGAATGTGGCTACCCCCACACCTGTAATTACTAGCAAATAACAAAATTCAGCCAACACTAGCTTTAGTTCAAGTTACTGAAGAGCAGAATAACTTCAGATAAAAATTCCTTCAACACTCCTTCATACACAGTTTAAATCAATTTAAATACTGTATTTTTAAAAAAAAGTGCAGAAAAAGGTACTTAAATTCTCTTATACGTCCAGTTGAATATAACCAAGTTTTTAGCTGGCCAAGCTGAAGTTTTAAAGCAGGAATTATTTCACATGCACCAGTTTAAATATGCAAGGACAGGAAATCAAAGAATGTGGCTACCCCCACACCTGTAATTACTAGCAAATAACAAAATTCAGCCAACACTAGCTTTAGTTCAAGTTACTGAAGAGCAGAATAACTTCAGATAAAAATTCCTTCAACACTCCTTCATACACAGTTTAAATCAATTTAAATACTGTATTTTTTAAAAAAGTGCAGAAAAAGGTACTTAAATTCTCTTATACGTCCAGTTGAATATAACCAAGTTTTTAGCTGGCCAAGCTGAAGTTTTAAAGCAGGAATTATTTCACATGCACCAGTTTAAATATGCAAGGACAGGAAATCAAAGAATGTGGCTACCCCCACACCTGTAATTACTAGCAAATAACAAAATTCAGCCAACACTAGCTTTAGTTCAAGTTACTGAAGAGCAGAATAACTTCAGATAAAAATTCCTTCAACACTCCTTCATACACAGTTTAAATCAATTTAAATACTGTATTTTTAAAAAAAGTGCAGAAAAAGGTACTTAAATTCTCTTATACGTCCAGTTGAATATAACCAAGTTTTTAGCTGGCCAAGCTGAAGTTTTAAAGCAGGAATTATTTCACATGCACCAGTTTAAATATGCAAGGACAGGAAATCAAAGAATGTGGCTACCCCCACACCTGTAATTACTAGCAAATAACAAAATTCAGCCAACACTAGCTTTAGTTCAAGTTACTGAAGAGCAGAATAACTTCAGATAAAAATTCCTTCAACACTCCTTCATACACAGTTTAAATCAATTTAAATACTGTATTTTTAAAAAAAGTGCAGAAAAAGGTACTTAAATTCTCTTATACGTCCAGTTGAATATAACCAAGTTTTTAGCTGGCCAAGCTGAAGTTTTAAAGCAGGAATTATTTCACATGCACCAGTTTAAATATGCAAGGACAGGAAATCAAAGAATGTGGCTACCCCCACACCTGTAATTACTAGCAAATAACAAAATTCAGCCAACACTAGCTTTAGTTCAAGTTACTGAAGAGCAGAATAACTTCAGATAAAAATTCCTTCAACACTCCTTCATACACAGTTTAAATCAATTTAAATACTGTATTTTTTAAAAAAAGTGCAGAAAAAGGTACTTAAATTCTCTTATACGTCCAGTTGAATATAACCAAGTTTTTAGCTGGCCAAGCTGAAGTTTTAAAGCAGGAATTATTTCACATGCACCAGTTTAAATATGCAAGGACAGGAAATCAAAGAATGTGGCTACCCCCACACCTGTAATTACTAGCAAATAACAAAATTCAGCCAACACTAGCTTTAGTTCAAGTTACTGAAGAGCAGAATAACTTCAGATAAAAATTCCTTCAACACTCCTTCATACACAGTTTAAATCAATTTAAATACTGTATTTTTTAAAAAAAGTGCAGAAAAAGGTACTTAAATTCTCTTATACGTCCAGTTGAATATAACCAAGTTTTTAGCTGGCCAAGCTGAAGTTTTAAAGCAGGAATTATTTCACATGCACCAGTTTAAATATGCAAGGACAGGAAATCAAAGAATGTGGCTACCCCCACACCTGTAATTACTAGCAAATAACAAAATTCAGCCAACACTAGCTTTAGTTCAAGTTACTGAAGAGCAGAATAACTTCAGATAAAAATTCCTTCAACACTCCTTCATACACAGTTTAAATCAATTTAAATACTGTATTTTTAAAAAAAAGTGCAGAAAAAGGTACTTAAATTCTCTTATACGTCCAGTTGAATATAACCAAGTTTTTAGCTGGCCAAGCTGAAGTTTTAAAGCAGGAATTATTTCACATGCACCAGTTTAAATATGCAAGGACAGGAAATCAAAGAATGTGGCTACCCCCACACCTGTAATTACTAGCAAATAACAAAATTCAGCCAACACTAGCTTTAGTTCAAGTTACTGAAGAGCAGAATAACTTCAGATAAAAATTCCTTCAACACTCCTTCATACACAGTTTAAATCAATTTAAATACTGTATTTTTTAAAAAAAGTGCAGAAAAAGGTACTTAAATTCTCTTATACGTCCAGTTGAATATAACCAAGTTTTTAGCTGGCCAAGCTGAAGTTTTAAAGCAGGAATTATTTCACATGCACCAGTTTAAATATGCAAGGACAGGAAATCAAAGAATGTGGCTACCCCCACACCTGTAATTACTAGCAAATAACAAAATTCAGCCAACACTAGCTTTAGTTCAAGTTACTGAAGAGCAGAATAACTTCAGATAAAAATTCCTTCAACACTCCTTCATACACAGTTTAAATCAATTTAAATACTGTATTTTTAAAAAAAAGTGCAGAAAAAGGTACTTAAATTCTCTTATACGTCCAGTTGAATATAACCAAGTTTTTAGCTGGCCAAGCTGAAGTTTTAAAGCAGGAATTATTTCACATGCACCAGTTTAAATATGCAAGGACAGGAAATCAAAGAATGTGGCTACCCCCACACCTGTAATTACTAGCAAATAACAAAATTCAGCCAACACTAGCTTTAGTTCAAGTTACTGAAGAGCAGAATAACTTCAGATAAAAATTCCTTCAACACTCCTTCATACACAGTTTAAATCAATTTAAATACTGTATTTTTAAAAAAAAGTGCAGAAAAAGGTACTTAAATTCTCTTATACGTCCAGTTGAATATAACCAAGTTTTTAGCTGGCCAAGCTGAAGTTTTAAAGCAGGAATTATTTCACATGCACCAGTTTAAATATGCAAGGACAGGAAATCAAAGAATGTGGCTACCCCCACACCTGTAATTACTAGCAAATAACAAAATTCAGCCAACACTAGCTTTAGTTCAAGTTACTGAAGAGCAGAATAACTTCAGATAAAAATTCCTTCAACACTCCTTCATACACAGTTTAAATCAATTTAAATACTGTATTTTTAAAAAAAAGTGCAGAAAAAGGTACTTAAATTCTCTTATACGTCCAGTTGAATATAACCAAGTTTTTAGCTGGCCAAGCTGAAGTTTTAAAGCAGGAATTATTTCACATGCACCAGTTTAAATATGCAAGGACAGGAAATCAAAGAATGTGGCTACCCCCACACCTGTAATTACTAGCAAATAACAAAATTCAGCCAACACTAGCTTTAGTTCAAGTTACTGAAGAGCAGAATAACTTCAGATAAAAATTCCTTCAACACTCCTTCATACACAGTTTAAATCAATTTAAATACTGTATTTTTAAAAAAAGTGCAGAAAAAGGTACTTAAATTCTCTTATACGTCCAGTTGAATATAACCAAGTTTTTAGCTGGCCAAGCTGAAGTTTTAAAGCAGGAATTATTTCACATGCACCAGTTTAAATATGCAAGGACAGGAAATCAAAGAATGTGGCTACCCCCACACCTGTAATTACTAGCAAATAACAAAATTCAGCCAACACTAGCTTTAGTTCAAGTTACTGAAGAGCAGAATAACTTCAGATAAAAATTCCTTCAACACTCCTTCATACACAGTTTAAATCAATTTAAATACTGTATTTTTAAAAAAAGTGCAGAAAAAGGTACTTAAATTCTCTTATACGTCCAGTTGAATATAACCAAGTTTTTAGCTGGCCAAGCTGAAGTTTTAAAGCAGGAATTATTTCACATGCACCAGTTTAAATATGCAAGGACAGGAAATCAAAGAATGTGGCTACCCCCACACCTGTAATTACTAGCAAATAACAAAATTCAGCCAACACTAGCTTTAGTTCAAGTTACTGAAGAGCAGAATAACTTCAGATAAAAATTCCTTCAACACTCCTTCATACACAGTTTAAATCAATTTAAATACTGTATTTTTTAAAAAAAGTGCAGAAAAAGGTACTTAAATTCTCTTATACGTCCAGTTGAATATAACCAAGTTTTTAGCTGGCCAAGCTGAAGTTTTAAAGCAGGAATTATTTCACATGCACCAGTTTAAATATGCAAGGACAGGAAATCAAAGAATGTGGCTACCCCCACACCTGTAATTACTAGCAAATAACAAAATTCAGCCAACACTAGCTTTAGTTCAAGTTACTGAAGAGCAGAATAACTTCAGATAAAAATTCCTTCAACACTCCTTCATACACAGTTTAAATCAATTTAAATACTGTATTTTTAAAAAAAAGTGCAGAAAAAGGTACTTAAATTCTCTTATACGTCCAGTTGAATATAACCAAGTTTTTAGCTGGCCAAGCTGAAGTTTTAAAGCAGGAATTATTTCACATGCACCAGTTTAAATATGCAAGGACAGGAAATCAAAGAATGTGGCTACCCCCACACCTGTAATTACTAGCAAATAACAAAATTCAGCCAACACTAGCTTTAGTTCAAGTTACTGAAGAGCAGAATAACTTCAGATAAAAATTCCTTCAACACTCCTTCATACACAGTTTAAATCAATTTAAATACTGTATTTTTAAAAAAAGTGCAGAAAAAGGTACTTAAATTCTCTTATACGTCCAGTTGAATATAACCAAGTTTTTAGCTGGCCAAGCTGAAGTTTTAAAGCAGGAATTATTTCACATGCACCAGTTTAAATATGCAAGGACAGGAAATCAAAGAATGTGGCTACCCCCACACCTGTAATTACTAGCAAATAACAAAATTCAGCCAACACTAGCTTTAGTTCAAGTTACTGAAGAGCAGAATAACTTCAGATAAAAATTCCTTCAACACTCCTTCATACACAGTTTAAATCAATTTAAATACTGTATTTTTAAAAAAAAGTGCAGAAAAAGGTACTTAAATTCTCTTATACGTCCAGTTGAATATAACCAAGTTTTTAGCTGGCCAAGCTGAAGTTTTAAAGCAGGAATTATTTCACATGCACCAGTTTAAATATGCAAGGACAGGAAATCAAAGAATGTGGCTACCCCCACACCTGTAATTACTAGCAAATAACAAAATTCAGCCAACACTAGCTTTAGTTCAAGTTACTGAAGAGCAGAATAACTTCAGATAAAAATTCCTTCAACACTCCTTCATACACAGTTTAAATCAATTTAAATACTGTATTTTTAAAAAAAAGTGCAGAAAAAGGTACTTAAATTCTCTTATACGTCCAGTTGAATATAACCAAGTTTTTAGCTGGCCAAGCTGAAGTTTTAAAGCAGGAATTATTTCACATGCACCAGTTTAAATATGCAAGGACAGGAAATCAAAGAATGTGGCTACCCCCACACCTGTAATTACTAGCAAATAACAAAATTCAGCCAACACTAGCTTTAGTTCAAGTTACTGAAGAGCAGAATAACTTCAGATAAAAATTCCTTCAACACTCCTTCATACACAGTTTAAATCAATTTAAATACTGTATTTTTAAAAAAAAGTGCAGAAAAAGGTACTTAAATTCTCTTATACGTCCAGTTGAATATAACCAAGTTTTTAGCTGGCCAAGCTGAAGTTTTAAAGCAGGAATTATTTCACATGCACCAGTTTAAATATGCAAGGACAGGAAATCAAAGAATGTGGCTACCCCCACACCTGTAATTACTAGCAAATAACAAAATTCAGCCAACACTAGCTTTAGTTCAAGTTACTGAAGAGCAGAATAACTTCAGATAAAAATTCCTTCAACACTCCTTCATACACAGTTTAAATCAATTTAAATACTGTATTTTTTAAAAAAAAAGTGCAGAAAAAGGTACTTAAATTCTCTTATACGTCCAGTTGAATATAACCAAGTTTTTAGCTGGCCAAGCTGAAGTTTTAAAGCAGGAATTATTTCACATGCACCAGTTTAAATATGCAAGGACAGGAAATCAAAGAATGTGGCTACCCCCACACCTGTAATTACTAGCAAATAACAAAATTCAGCCAACACTAGCTTTAGTTCAAGTTACTGAAGAGCAGAATAACTTCAGATAAAAATTCCTTCAACACTCCTTCATACACAGTTTAAATCAATTTAAATACTGTATTTTTTAAAAAAAAAGTGCAGAAAAAGGTACTTAAATTCTCTTATACGTCCAGTTGAATATAACCAAGTTTTTAGCTGGCCAAGCTGAAGTTTTAAAGCAGGAATTATTTCACATGCACCAGTTTAAATATGCAAGGACAGGAAATCAAAGAATGTGGCTACCCCCACACCTGTAATTACTAGCAAATAACAAAATTCAGCCAACACTAGCTTTAGTTCAAGTTACTGAAGAGCAGAATAACTTCAGATAAAAATTCCTTCAACACTCCTTCATACACAGTTTAAATCAATTTAAATACTGTATTTTTAAAAAAAAGTGCAGAAAAAGGTACTTAAATTCTCTTATACGTCCAGTTGAATATAACCAAGTTTTTAGCTGGCCAAGCTGAAGTTTTAAAGCAGGAATTATTTCACATGCACCAGTTTAAATATGCAAGGACAGGAAATCAAAGAATGTGGCTACCCCCACACCTGTAATTACTAGCAAATAACAAAATTCAGCCAACACTAGCTTTAGTTCAAGTTACTGAAGAGCAGAATAACTTCAGATAAAAATTCCTTCAACACTCCTTCATACACAGTTTAAATCAATTTAAATACTGTATTTTTAAAAAAAAGTGCAGAAAAAGGTACTTAAATTCTCTTATACGTCCAGTTGAATATAACCAAGTTTTTAGCTGGCCAAGCTGAAGTTTTAAAGCAGGAATTATTTCACATGCACCAGTTTAAATATGCAAGGACAGGAAATCAAAGAATGTGGCTACCCCCACACCTGTAATTACTAGCAAATAACAAAATTCAGCCAACACTAGCTTTAGTTCAAGTTACTGAAGAGCAGAATAACTTCAGATAAAAATTCCTTCAACACTCCTTCATACACAGTTTAAATCAATTTAAATACTGTATTTTTAAAAAAAAGTGCAGAAAAAGGTACTTAAATTCTCTTATACGTCCAGTTGAATATAACCAAGTTTTTAGCTGGCCAAGCTGAAGTTTTAAAGCAGGAATTATTTCACATGCACCAGTTTAAATATGCAAGGACAGGAAATCAAAGAATGTGGCTACCCCCACACCTGTAATTACTAGCAAATAACAAAATTCAGCCAACACTAGCTTTAGTTCAAGTTACTGAAGAGCAGAATAACTTCAGATAAAAATTCCTTCAACACTCCTTCATACACAGTTTAAATCAATTTAAATACTGTATTTTTAAAAAAAGTGCAGAAAAAGGTACTTAAATTCTCTTATACGTCCAGTTGAATATAACCAAGTTTTTAGCTGGCCAAGCTGAAGTTTTAAAGCAGGAATTATTTCACATGCACCAGTTTAAATATGCAAGGACAGGAAATCAAAGAATGTGGCTACCCCCACACCTGTAATTACTAGCAAATAACAAAATTCAGCCAACACTAGCTTTAGTTCAAGTTACTGAAGAGCAGAATAACTTCAGATAAAAATTCCTTCAACACTCCTTCATACACAGTTTAAATCAATTTAAATACTGTATTTTTAAAAAAAAGTGCAGAAAAAGGTACTTAAATTCTCTTATACGTCCAGTTGAATATAACCAAGTTTTTAGCTGGCCAAGCTGAAGTTTTAAAGCAGGAATTATTTCACATGCACCAGTTTAAATATGCAAGGACAGGAAATCAAAGAATGTGGCTACCCCCACACCTGTAATTACTAGCAAATAACAAAATTCAGCCAACACTAGCTTTAGTTCAAGTTACTGAAGAGCAGAATAACTTCAGATAAAAATTCCTTCAACACTCCTTCATACACAGTTTAAATCAATTTAAATACTGTATTTTTAAAAAAAGTGCAGAAAAAGGTACTTAAATTCTCTTATACGTCCAGTTGAATATAACCAAGTTTTTAGCTGGCCAAGCTGAAGTTTTAAAGCAGGAATTATTTCACATGCACCAGTTTAAATATGCAAGGACAGGAAATCAAAGAATGTGGCTACCCCCACACCTGTAATTACTAGCAAATAACAAAATTCAGCCAACACTAGCTTTAGTTCAAGTTACTGAAGAGCAGAATAACTTCAGATAAAAATTCCTTCAACACTCCTTCATACACAGTTTAAATCAATTTAAATACTGTATTTTTAAAAAAAAGTGCAGAAAAAGGTACTTAAATTCTCTTATACGTCCAGTTGAATATAACCAAGTTTTTAGCTGGCCAAGCTGAAGTTTTGAATGGTAATCCCTTGTTTTGGTGGCAGGCCTCTGCCCACCAAAGGAACTCTAGGCACAGACAAGGAATGATAGGAATCATTGCTTCTAGATCCTGAGAATGTTGACACCATAGGCTTTTTAGATACCATTGTAGTTTCCTCATATGCAGTCTTGCATATGGAATTAGAAGAATGCAGGAGGCCATGAACCCCAAGGCTTGTAGTATTTGCTTTGCAGACAGCAGGGTTTTTGTGATCACTTGTTTGAAGCAGGCTGTCAAGTGAATTTGTTTCTCTGGCATGAGGAAAGCCATCTGGGAAGCTGTATTCAAGCTTGCTCCCAGGATTATAATTTGTTGACAGGGTACCAGGTGTGATTTCTTTTCGTTTATGGTGTACCCCAGACAAGTTAGCACCCTCTGTACAAATGCCAGATTATTCAAAAGTATGTCCTGGTTTTCTGCCTGAATTAGACAATCATCCAGGTATTGGTATATTTCAATATTTCTTTGCCTGCAAAATGCAATGACTGGAGCTAGGCACTTTTTGAGTACCCTGGGCACAGTAGATAAGCCAAAGGGCAGTGCAGAGAACTGATAGTGCGTGTAGCCTGCTTTGAAGCGTAGGTATCTTCTGCAAGATTCCCCGATTGGGATGTGCAGGTATGTTTCCTTTAAATTTAGTGTTGCCAACCAGGCATCTTTGCTTAGCATAGGAAGCAACTAGTGAAGAGTCAGCATCTTGAATTTTGGAATCACCAAAAAGGTGTTTAGAGTAGGCAGGTCCAGGATAGGACGCCATGAATTGTCTTTTCTGGGTACCAGGAAAAATCTCGAGTAGAAACCTTGTCCCTTTTTGTCTTCTGGTACCAATTGAATAGCCCCTATTCTTAAGAGAGTACTTGCTTTTGGGCCTCTGCCCACTGCTTTGGAGGTAGATCCGGCCAACCGCTTGGAGTGGGTGACGTGTGGAAGTGAAATCTGTATCCTTGGGACACTATAATTAAAACCCATTTGTCCTGGGTAATGAGTCCCTAGTTCTTTGCATGAAGTGCAACCTTTCTCCCCAAAGGAGCAGTCAGTTGAGAAGTGCTTGGAAGTTTTAAAAAGAAGTCATTGAGACAGTTTACCATAGGGGGAGTTTTATTACTCCCAAATTTGGAAGTGGAGGCCCCCCACTGCTTAGTCCTGTGCATCCCCTGTGACTGAAGCCTGGGTGCTCTGCTGGAGTTGGGTTTGGACTGAGAAGGTCTGGAAGAGGCAGGAAAAGACCAATTCTTAGACGACCAATGCCTACTAAATCTTGGAGGTTGTACTTGTAAAAAGTCTTTAACAGTTTGCATAGATTTAGCTTTTTCCTCCACCTTTTTAAGAACTTATTCTGTCTTGTTGCCAAACAGGTGGCCCTGATTTAAGGGAGCATCCAGTACTTTCGCTTTAACATGATCTGGCAAGGATTGCTCCTTAAGCCAAGCATGCCTTCTAAGTACAGACCCAGTTACCGCTGCAAGATGCCTCTAGTGAATCAAAACCACATTGCAATGTACGTTTACCAACTTGTTCTTCAGAATGTATAAAATCCTGTAAATCCTTATTTTCAGCACAATCAGGAGTCAACATCACTTTCTGTTTAAGCAATCTAATAATATGCAGCTGATACTTTAACATATGAAACTGGCAATTCAAGGCCCTAATGGTCAAAGTTGCCAAAGTGTATACCTTCTTACCCAATCTATCCAGCACCCTGGAGTCTCTATCAGAGGGGGAAGGATTTTTGGCAGTAGTAGCTTTAATGCCCTTGGGTCCCTGTATAATGATTTCAGGATCCACAGTAGGATTTTTGAAAAGGAACTTGTGAGAGTCAGGAACCCTGTAATATCTATCAGGTTTTCTGGAAGCAGGAGGTAAATAGTAAGAGGCCATGCTAAATTCCGAAAAGGCATCATCAACAATGTCCAGTACAGAAGGTATAGCTAAAGGCCTGTGCTGGGGCAGGAGCAAGAAATCCCTAAGCCTCTTTTTAGAATCAGAGAAATCCTGACTTTCCCAATGAAAATGCTCCATAAGAGTATGCAAGGTTTCACCAAAAGAGAAATCCTCTGGGGGGGGGGGGGCAGAGGAAGTAGAGTCCTCAGCATCAGAATCCTCATAGGTAGATAAGGGTAAATCCTGGTCATCAGAGGAAACAGAAATTTCAGAATCCTGGTCAGAAGTATCATAAGCAAACTCAGTCCTAGGTCTCTTAGAGGGGGAAAGTTGGCTTCCCCTGATTAAAGTAATAAGGTCTTCAGTCATTCTTTTCATTTGTTCTTTAGGCATAGAGGCCTGAGCATGCGGTCTGGGCATCAGTTTTCTAGGCATGGTTCGAGTTTTAGGCCTTGAAGAAGAAGATGGTGCCGGTTTAATATGCAAGTCAGTAGGCCTGAATACACCCTCAGAAGCCGGTGGTTGCACAGCGGCTCCGGACCCATCCAAGGTAGAGACACCCACAGGTTCCACAGATGAAGCATCTCGCGGCACACCGGATTCCAAATGGGTCTTAGTAGAGGCCTGCAAATCTGAAGTAGCGGGTATCAGGGGTTGTGAAAGCGCCTCACTGAGTACCGGCGAACTGGGCGGCCTGTCTTTATCTTTGCGTTTCTTCGGAATGTCAGTAGTCGGATAGCTTACCAAAGACATATCAGGATAACTGAACCGAGCACCAAAAAATTTAGAAGCGCAAATATACAGATGACGGATAGTTCGTGGCTTAAATAAGGCACAAAACCGACAGTGAGGTACGTCGTGGTCAGGGCCTAGGCAAGGAATACAGTACAAATGAAAATCTTTATGAGGTATTTGCTTTCCACAAGAAATGAAATTATTTACTTTTACTGACATCGGTTTAGAGCAAGAAAAAGTTTCCCCAACGGGGTACTTAGCTTTTAGTTTAAGACTTTGATTCTGAAACTCGAAAACGAAAATTTCAGGAGTCGGCTGACCAGCACTTGCGAACTGCTTCTGCTTCAGGCACCGCATGGCAAGAAAGACTGATGTAATGATTTTGGCTGCATGTTTTATACCCCTGATGACCTGACGTCATGGAAGAAGAGACAGTAACCGATGTAGGACCCAAGACTTTGTTAATCAGGCCGACTGAGGGCTACCTGCAAGCACATAACCCAAATGTAATGACTGCAACAGTGAAACACGAAGAACATCAGGAAATTAGAGGGGTACATCTTTGGATAACTCATGCAGAGTAAACCAAATCACTTTCCCAAAGTTCAAGAAATGGCAGTGGATTGCAAGGTAGAACACAAATGAGCAAGAATATCACCATTACTGGGGATGATACAGAATGGAACATTTAAATTTAAGACATATGCAGGCAAACTCACTGCTGCAACCATCCCCAGCCCACCCCAGCCTAGTAACAGTCCACTGAGAGCTGCAGCTTTATCCAATCCTTTAATTTACTAAATATGTTATTGATACCTACTTTTCAGTCATGGCAACACTGGCCAAAAATTTTATGAATTAGGCTGGGTGCACTCCTCCTCCTGTATCTTAGGGTTGGACAGATAGCGATTTACATGACTATAATTGATTAATATTGTCTGCCAACTGTCTACGTTTGTTAGGCATATTAACTACAGTGTAAGGGGACTAACAGTTATACACAAGCAGACATTCTCATTATTCATGGGCCAATTTATATCAAATCCATTAGTAAACGGCCATTAACCAGCTCACACTTATCTGACATCCATGACATCGTTTAGTCCCTATCCAATTCAGATTTTAAAGGAGCCTAGACTCTGGCATTACACGTTGAAGTGATCCTTTCATTCAACTACATTTCACTCAGTTTATGGCCCATCAAATATCTACTGTATTCCAACTCAGGTAGCTTCATATTGATGTACCCAAATGCTGTGAAATGTATGGGAAGTTACAAGTTTGTGATCTGCAGTTACAAGTTTGTGATCTGCAGTACCCTGTTAGAGTTTTAAGGAGATGCAAGTGAACTTATGGTTAGAATTAAATATCCTTGGCATCCTGCACACCACTCTGTTATGCATAGTGCACAAGTGTGTAGTATTCACGCTGTCCAGAGTTCTGAGTGGTAGTCTGGTAGTCTGCCGGTACATCATTAGCATAATATTACTTTATGCACTGTTCCGACAACATCATGAATACCTAAAAAATGTACTGTGCACAACTATTTTATGAAAATGCAACATGTAATCAGATGTAATCAGAAATATGGGTGGATCAATTATTTTTAGCATCTGGCAGAGACTTATCTTCACTTATCTATAAACTATGTTGATAATACTGAAAAGATCATTTTTGAAAAAAATGTACTACAATATGTGTACAAATTCATTACATTCAGAGAAATTCCAAGCTGGCAACAGCAACTCCTGTCTCAAAATAAAGAGTATTTACCTTTTTGTCCCATCCACAAATCATGCTGCCTACTGAAAGTCCCATTCCCCTGTACCCACTAAGCATGTTCGATAGCAACTTGGAAGCAGCTGAGACAGAGATTTCTTCCTTGTTTCTTAGTCGGTATATTCTGCAGACAATAAATATATATAAATGTGTCACAATTTTTCCTAAATAAAAATATTACATAAAATATTTTCACTTATACAAAGGAAGATTTTTCTGACAGGATTTTCTAAATGCATTTTATGAATACATGTGTCTACCATATTTTCAACAACAGAAGTTAATTCAAACTGAAATACCACACCAACAAAGATAACAATTAATTACCTGAAAAATTCTATCAAAACAAGGAACTGATTACAGTCACTTAAGCACTTTTGTCTGTTACAATCCACAGACTTGCTCAGACATACTTCAAGTTACATAAAATAAGTCACAGGACAAATACCATCCAGTTAAATTACTGAAAACAATTTAATTTTTCCCTGAGAATACATGGCATAGAAAGCAAATTATTTAACCTCAGTGTTATGTCACCATTAAAATAAATCTGCCAATACAATTCTCTTTTCAATATTCTATTACACAATAACCCCACTAATATTCCTTTTAACTTTTTCCAAAATAAAAAAATGCAAACTAATTAAAATTTGGTAAAATGTCAGTAAGTTGCCAAAACATGTTTTATCTTTCCTTCTAATAGGATATATATGTTGGTAATATTCTATTTTTCAATACTTTATCCTTCTTATGAATATAATAATCATAACAAGACATGCAGGCAGCAACATAAACTAAGTCATTGGTATTCTGATTAAAATGGCCCGAGCTTAATAAAATAGAATCTGTTTAGGACTTATTAAAATCTGCTAACCCACATTTATTTACTTACGTTTTTTATAACCACCACATTATCATTGCCCCTAAACCAAGTTTATATATTTTATTATTATTGCAAGACTTTTTTGAATCCATATTATTCTTCTTCAGCCAAGATCTAATATTGCCTATGGATTTATAAATAAACTGAGGACTCTGTCAATGACAATCATCCATACCTTCTGAACGTGTTAGACTAGACCAATGACATTGGATGATCTGCTGAATATCCTTCAAATCTACAGAAAAAAAAATAATTTTTTTTTTAAAAAATGGACTTATCCTGTTTACCTATTTAATTTTTTTTCAATGCTGGGGCAAAATGTATCTCCCTTTTTTTCCTTTACTTCCTTAATAAAATTGTCAACAAAATCAGGAGGATAGCTCCTATCCAAAAAGAAGTCTTAAAATCATAAGTTCAGTTTTAAAACTTAAATCTTGTGAAATCATTCTAGATAATCTGACAAAATGTCCTTTCACTACACTAATTTTCATCCACAGGGGGTGATTGATCGAAAAATGTAAGCAAGAACTGCTAAATGTAATCTTCCTATAATTATTAGAAATAAATTCACCACCATCCACTTTTTTACTCAATTCAACATCGAAAAAATGTAATGTGACTAATAGAATAATTAATTATAAGAGAATTAAAAAAACATTAGCAGTATTTAAAACATTCATAAATTCTTTTAAATGAACATATAGTATGACAGATGAAAAAAATCGACTTATCATAGTCTCCTTCCCATTTCTTTAATACCAAATCTCCTTCACAAATGAATATATGTTTAAGTATTATTTCCATGCGATCACATATTGAATTCAGATCATTTTCTTTCACAAACTTACAGTCCAACAAGACTTCCTTAAACCATGCCATCCATACATCCTAAGAGATAAATGTATACAAATTTTTAATATCCTCTATGTAACAAATAACACCTAATCCCAAATAAAATAACAAAAAAAATGCCATGAATCACATAGAATACATACAGGATTCACAAATTACCACGTCATGGGAGCAGGGATTTTTAGCCCTTTAAAGAATTCCTTTTATAATTTTGACACTTGTTTAAATATTTCCATAAACAAGTGCTTAGAAAGGAATTTCATGCCATTACGTAAAAGCTAAAATCTTCTAGAAAAAGTACTGCTCAAATTATACACAATATTCACAGATATGCATTTGTGGGAGGCAGATGGCATCCACAAATAGAAACTACACCGCAGTGCAGAAGAGACATGAATATCTATGCAGATAATAACTATGTGTAAGCAGAAAATAGTACCTGAATGACACAGATGAAGCAAAAGGATGAGAAACAAACTGATTTAACACAGACTGTATAAAGAACAATGGACTGGTCTCATGCATCACTGATGAAACTCCCAAGAACAAATGAACAAATACAAGAAAGTATAGTTATGTACACTTACCATAAATGTAGATGTTAGAGTGTCTTCACTGTTGCAGTCATCACATTTGGGTTATCCCTGCCAGGGTAGCCCTCGGCCGGCCTGAATACCAGAGACTTAGTATTTCTGTGTTGGTTGCTGTCACTTGTGGACTGACGTCAGGTCATCAGTGGTATAAAGGAAGGCAACTGATGCTATTACATCACGTTTTCTTGCCATAACCGGTTAGGAGCCCCCAAAATAGGAGGCCAGGGTCTGGTGGCAGAACTGCACCAGTGGAAAATGAATACCAATATGTCCCTTGTAAGGAAAGGAGAACAACAAGGAAGAAAGATAAAATTAAAAAGGGGGAGGGAGGGAGGGAAACCAGGACTGCAACAGTGACAGTGAAGACACTTGAACATCTACACTTATGGTAAGTGTACACAACTGTACTATGTTCTTTGTGTTTCACTGTTGCAGTCATCACATCTGGGTAGATTCCCAAAGCTGAGGAAATGGGTGGAGGCAGTCAAGGAAGCTAGGGGCTGGCTAGCATGCCCTGCAAGACTGCAGAGGCAAAACCTGCCCTGGATTTGGAAAAGAGAGGCAGGTGGTAATGTTTTGTAAAGGTGTGAACAGATGTCCAGATGGCAGCCTCCAGGATGTCCCTGGTGGGGACTCCTCAGAGGAAAGCTGCAGAGGTGGAGGCTGCTCTGGTGGAGTGTGTCCTGACTCCCTTAGGGGGAGGCTTGCCATGCTGTTTGTAGCAGAAATGGATGCAGTGTGCTATCCATTTGGAAACTGTTTGCTAGGAGATGGCTTTGGCCTCTGCCCCTGAAGTAAAGCTAACCAGCAGTTGATCAGATTTTCTGAAGGGTTTAGTCCTGTCCAGATAGTAACTGAACTGTCTGTGCACATCCAGAGAATGCAGAATCCTTTCCCCCTTGTTTTTATGGTTAAGAAAAAAAGGTGGGCAAATGGATGGATTGGTTGAGAGCCACACTGGACACCACCTTGGGCATGAAGGATGGATTAGTTCTGAGGGATACCCTGTCTGCATGGTAAATGATGAAGGGTTCCACTGCCATGACTGCTTGCAGCTCAGAGACTCTTCTGGCTGAAGTGATGGCCAGGAGGAAGGCTGTCTTACAGGAGAGAAATTTTAGCTCTGCAGAAGAAGCTGGTTCGAAAGGAGGCAGGGTGAGCTTTTCCAAGACAAAGTTAAGGTCCCAAGCTGGTGTTGGTGCTCCTCTGGGGGGCCTTAAGTTATTAGCCCCTCTGAGGAACTGTTTAATCAGAGGGTGTGAAAAAAGAGGCTGCTCAATGGGAAAATGAACTGAAATAGCAGAGGCATGAATTTTTACAGAGAAGAAATAGAGACCACTGTGTAATAGGTCAGCTAAGTAATCCAGGATGAGAGGGCTGCAGGGCTGTGCCGTATTGGCCTCCTTAACCTGGATCCAGGTGCAGAACCTTTTCTATTTATCTGCATAAGACTTTCTGGTGCTAGGGCATCTGGCCTCTCAGATAATATCCAGAACCTGTTTACGGAGGATGGCAGATTGGTCAGGGGTCAGGGTATAAGCCAAGCTGCCAAATTAAGTGTCTGCAATTGAGGGTGCATGAATTCCCCCTCCCTCTGGGTTAGGAGGTTGGGGATCTGAGGAAGATTCTATGGGGGCAGTAGGAACAGGCTGTGCAGCACGGGGTACCAGTGCTGTCTGGGCCAGTCTGGAGCTATGAGAATGGTCCTTGGTTTTTCCTCCCTTATTTTGATCAGTACCTTGGGAATGAGAGGTAGGAGAGGAAAGGCATAGACCGAGAGGGGAAGAACAGGGCATCCACTTTCCATGTAATGCAGTGATGCTCCCTGGTGCAGAATTTGCTGAGCTGATGGCTGGTGTGGGAGGCAAAGAGGTCGACCTCCAGGGTTCCCCATTTCTGAGTTATTAGTAAGAAGGTGGTTCTGTTGAACTGCCACTCGTGGGGGTCCAAACGTTTTCTGCTTAATTGGTCTGTCAGGGAGTTGAGAGAGCCTGGCAGATATTGTGTTAACAGGTGTAGTTGCATGGGAAGAGGCTGTAAACCAAAGGGTCATGGCCAGCCTGCACAGTGAGTAAAAGTGAGTCCCTCCCTGCCTGTTGAGGTACCACATCACTGTGGTGTTGTCTGTTTTGATCAGAAGAACCCCTGGAGAGAGAGTAGGGGTTTGAAAGCTATCAAGGACTGTTGCACAGCCATCATCTCTTTTTGATTGATGTGTAGGGGAGTTGCTGGGGGTTCCATTGGCCCTGTATGCACCTGCCATCCAGGTATGCACCCCAAGCATAGTCTGATGTGTCTGTGGTGAGGGTCTGGACAGCAGGGTGTGGGGAGAAGGGCAGTCCCTTGTTGTGGGAGCAGGCTGTTGCCCACCAAAGAAATTCCTTCCTCAAGCAAGGAATAATAGGTAAAAGAGTTTCCAGATCTTGACAGTGTTGACACCAAAGGCTCTTTGGGTACCACTGAAGTTTCCTCATATGCAGTCTGGCATATGGAATAAGGAGTGTGCAAGATGCCATGAACCCCAGGGCTTGCAGGACTTCGCTTGCAGAAAGCTGGGGCCTGGTGGCCAGTTTAGAGAAGTAAGTTGATAGGAACCTTTGTTTCTCTGGTGTTAGGCATGATATCTGGGATGCTGTGTCCAGACTTGCTTCCAGGAAGATTATCCTTTTGGTGGGCACCTGTTTGGATTGTGTACCCTAAGGAAGTTAGTAGGTCCTTTACAAAGGTCAGGTCTTTGAGCAGCTTTTCCTGGCTGTCTGCCTGAATAAGGCAGTCATCTAAGTAGGGGTAAATTTGAATATTTCTTTGTCTGCAAAAAGCAATGGCTGGAGTCAGGCATTTTGTGAAAACTCTGGGAGCAGTAGATAAGCCAAAGGGAAACACAGAGAACTGAAAGTGTTGCGATCCTGCCCTGAAGCAAAGATATTTTCTGCAGGACTCCCTGATGTGAATGTGGAGGTAGGCCTCTTTTAGGTCCAGGGTGGCTAGCCAAGAGTCCTTGGACAGCATGGACAGCAGCTGCTGGAGGGTGAGCATTTTGAATTTTGGGATCAGCAGGAAGGTGTTTAGAATGGATAGACTGAGGATGGGGGCACCAGGTGCCCTCTTTTCTGGGTACCAGAAAACATCTGGAGTAGAAGCCATGGCCTATCTGCTCTGCAGGAATATGTTCTACTGCTCCCAAGGAAAGCAGGGTATGGATTTGCTTTTGAGCCTCTGCCCACTGATTTGGTGGTAGATCTGGGAACCCTTTTGGGGATGGAAGGGTGTGGAAGGAGAATTTGTACCCCTGAGACACAATGTTCAGAACCCACTGGTCCTTGGTAATGGTGGCCCAGGTGCTTGAGTGAAAAGAGAGTTTTCCTCCTAGGGGTATGTGGTGGTGGGCAGAGGCGAGGTAGGGAGGGTGTGAGTAATTGTGAATTTTTACCATAAGAGGGTGGCTTAGAACTCCCTGGTTTTGAAGTGGAGGCAGTCCACTGCTTAGATCTCTGCAACGCCTGGGACTGCTGTCTTGGAGGTCTACTTCCACAGGACCTAAGCTGGCCCTGTTTATTAGGTGCAGGAAAGGATCATTGCTTGGAAGGAAAATGCCTGCTGAACCTAGGGGACTGTACCTGTAAGAAATCTTTAACAGTCTGCATAGAGTTTGCTTTTTCTTCCATCTTTTTTTTTTTAACACCTCTTCTGCTTTAGTACCAAATAAGTTATATTTGTGCAAGGGTGCAGCCAACAATTTTGATTTGACGTTGTCTGGCAGGGGTTGTTCCTTAAGCCATACATGTCCTCTAATGACAGATCCAGTGACTGCTGCCCTGCAAGAAGCTTCAGGGGCATCAAAACTGCAGAGCAAAGTGTTTGGTTACTTGACCAGCAGAGTGCATTAACTCCTGTAAATCTTTAGATTCTGCCCATGCAGGAAAGGAGGATATTTTTTGCTTAAGTAGTTCCACGGTATGTTGCTGATATTTAAGCATATGGAACTGACAATTTAGTGCCCTGATAGCAAGAGCAGCTGAGGTTTATACTTTTTTATCCCATCTGTCCAGTGCTCTGGAATCCCTGACTGAGGGGGTAGGATTCTTATCTGAAGTAGCTTTAACCCCTTTGGGGCTTTAAGTAATGACCTCAAGGTCCATTGTTGGGTTTTTAAAAAGATATCTGTGAGAGTCAGGGACTCTGTAGTACCTGTCAGGTTTCCTGGGAGCAGTAGAGAGGGTATCTGGAGTCAAGCTGGATTCAAGGAAAACATTATCCACCACATCTAGGACTTGGGGGGTGGCTAAGGGCCTGTGCTGTGGAAGGTCCAATAACTCTCTTGAGTCTCTTTTTAGAGTGTGGGTAGTCTTGACTCTCCCATTTGAAATGCTCCCTTAAAGTATGCAGGGTTTCCCCAAGGAAAAATCCCCTGGGGGAGAGGCTGACGGAATAGATTCCTCTACATCAGAATCCTCATATGTAGAGAGGGGCTGCATGTCTTCATAGTCAGATGCACTGGATTCATCTGACTCTTGTTCAGACAAAACTACTGGAGACAGATCTCTTTTTCTTTTTGAGGGAGTGGCTTGACTTCCCCTAATCAGCATGATAAGGTCCTCTGCCATTTTAAGCATTTGTGACTGAGGCAAGGGAGCAGGTGCCAGAGAATGGCTGGAAGTCGGTTTCTTGGGGGTGGTTCGATCCCTGGACCTAAGGAACTTGGTTGTTTTAAAAAGAACGGTAGCCATGAAAGAAGGCATCGGTTGTTTTAGAAAGAACGATAGCCGTGAAAGAAGGCGTCATTTTTATGTCTGGATTCGGTGTTGTGAAGGACTTCCTTGGAAGCCGGTGCCTGCACAGTGGCTTCAGACCCATCCAAGGTAGAGATGACTGCAGGATCCTTAGACGAAGAAGAGTTCTGCGGCATACCAGACTCTGAAAGGGTCTCGGTAGCAGCCTGCAAATTAACTGAAGCAGGCATCAGGGGCTGCGAAAGCACCTCAACGAATTCCAGAGGACTGATGACCAGATTGGTGGTAGCATCATCGGAAGGTTTGGTCCTGTGTGGTCTGTCTCTGTCTTTATCTTTACATTTTTTCAGAAGATCTGCTGTTGGATGGCTTCTTGGAATTCGAGGACTGTAATCGGAAAAATGTGGCTACAATATGGGCCCGACAATGAATAGCTCTGGTGTTAAAGCACAGAACCGACAACGAGGGACGTCGTGGTCTGGGCCTAGACAAGTGACACAGTAAGAGTGAAAGTCCCAGTGTGGTATTTGCTTTCCACAGGCGAGACAATTACTAACTTTTTCTGACATCGGTTGGTGCAAGAAAAAAGGATCCCCAATGGGGTACTTCGCTTTTAAAGACTAACTTCAATTCGGAAATGAAACTCAGGTAGTGGCCGACTGGTACTCATGCGAACTGCTTCTGCTTCGGGCTCCACAGTAAGAAAGACTGAAGTAATGGCGTTGGCTGCCTTCCTTTATACCACTGACGACCTGACATCACTCCTCAAGCGACAGCAACCAATGCAGAAATACTAAGTCTCTGGTATTCAGGGCAGCCGAAGGCTACCTTGGCAGGGTTAACCCAAATGTGATGACTGTAACAGTGAAACACGAAGAACATCTGCAGCAGGTAGCATCAGCAGTTTCCACTGCAAGCTATAAAAAAAAAAAAAAAAAAAAAAAAAAACATACATACATACACAGCAGGTACAGTTTCTTTAGCCAAAACCACCAAAGCAGAACGGAAAAATATCCAGACGACAAAAACCAGTAATATATCCTTTACTAAAAGCACAAAAACCTCTCTAGCGTCTCGGCATAAAGCCTTTCAGGAGATAACAATAGTAAAAAAAACACCTCTTATAAAGGTGCATCAATTACAATTAAACAAATAAAACAATTAAACAATCAAGTATAATTAACTCTTTACAATAAATACTTTCCAATTGCATTCCTGATTTAATCCACCAGGTGTCACAAAGTACTATACTTCAAAATAAAAACTGCTTCTTTAAATAATAACTTATTTTTTAAACAAGTTGCATTTGTTGCTTTAACTTGTTCAAGAATGAAACCTCTCATTTCTGAATAAGCTCCCCCATGTATAAAATTAAAATAGGAAGCAATAGGACTTTCCATCTTATTATTTTTGATATCTCGAATGTGTTCCTGCAATCTAACCTTAAATGACCTCTTACTCTCACATATATAGAAAAGATTGCAGGGACACTTAAGGGCATAAATAATACGTACAGCATTACAAGTAAACTTTGCTACCGGTCTGAATTTTAAACCATTAATTTTATCAAAAAATCTAATAACATATGGACAAGCTGAATAATTTCCACATGCCCAGGTACCCAACCTAGCAACCTCATTTCCCAAATTTACATCAGGTAAAGAAAAAGTTGCATGTACTAACATAACTTTTAAATTACAACCTATTTTAAAAGAAATCATGGGCGCATGCCATACATTTTTTAATTTATGTCTTCCCTTCACCAAAAAAAGGCCAATAATATTTTATAATAGCTATAATCTCATCAGAAAGTAGATTATAAGAGGTAACAAAATACATTTTCCTACGTTCTTCATTTATTATTCTCTGCAGTGTATTATTATTATGTTCACTACTATTCCTTTTATTTAACTCTGGAAAACATAACTTCTCTAAAGCCTTTTTAATAACTTCCAAGGCATATCCCCTATTTTTAAACATCTGACAAGAATTAAAAATTTCTTTTTCTAAGATATCAGGTTCACTACATAACCTACTAATTCTTAATAACTCACCATAAGGTAAGGAATTCAAAATATGAGCTGGATGGCAACTACGTCCATCCAAAAAATGGCCACCATCACCAAATTTTCTATGTATACTAGTAATGATTTTTCCATCTCTAATATTACCCTTTAGGATCAAATCCAAAAAATAACAGAACTACAACTTTGTAAGCCTTCAAACCTTAAACCTAACTTATTAGAATTTAATATATTAACAACATCTTGTATTAATGAATTACCCCCTTACATAAAAAAATCTAATCATTAATAAACCTAAAATAATGAATTACATACTTTTTAAAAAATTCTAATCTATATAAAAAAAATAATTTCAAAATATCCCATCACCAGGTTAGCATACATTGGGACAAAAGGAGCCCTCATAGCTGTACCTTGTATCTGCTGATAAACTACCTGATTAAATTCAAAATAATTGTTAACTAAACTAAAATAAATTAGTTCAATAATATAATTTGAAACTGGACTGTCACCCAAAAAGAATTTAACAGCCTCAATACCTATTGAATGTTTAATATTTGTATATAGGCTCTTAACATGTAATGTAATCCAGTAACAATCCTTTTCCCAAAACACACATTTAATTTTATCTAAAAAGTCAAAAGAGTCTTTTATGTAGGAATCTAGAGTTATCACAATTTAGTTAAGTAACAATGCAGCATAATTCCAATGTTATGCAAAAAATAATTACTAGCTGCTACTATGGGATGACCCAGTGGATTCACTAAATCTTTATGTACCTTGGGTAATTAATAAAATTTAGACAAAGTACAATTATCTGTGTTAAATTTCACATCTAAGTCTTTTTTAGACAAATATCCAAGTCCAAGACCTTTTAACAAAATGTCTTTAAAATTATTTACAGCTTGTTCATATTCAACAACACTAGATACTTTATACACATCTCTCATGTTTAGATGATCCACACACATTTTTAAATATTAAGTAAAATGTAGTACCACTATTTTATCACCCTTATCAGAAGGTTTAACAACTAAATCTTTTTTCTTACTCATATTTTGTAAAGTTTGCCACTCTCTTTGGCAGGGTTAACCCAAATGTGATGACTGCAACAGTGAAACACGAAGAACATCTGCAGCAGGTAGCATGAGCAGCTTCCACTGCAAGCTATAAAAAAAAAAAAAAAAAAAAAAAAACATACATACATACACAGCAGGTACAGTTTCTTTAGCCACTGGTTATATTTATTGAAAATCTTTTGTGTCATTGGTCAAGTGAAGGTTGAATCATCACATTTTGCTTTACTGACTATAAGGTATGCAGAAGTGGGGGTTAATGACAAGATACAAAAGTTGATACCAGAAGTCAATTAAATTTATTTTAGATAACAGGGAAGTCAGATCGGTTTTTACTTTAAATGTGCGTGCAGTACTAGTCAATGAGCACCCAGCATCCTGATTTCTTATTAGTTCCAGGAAGGGGGTGGAAAGGTGGTACAGGAATGTATAAAAGGCAGTTTAACAAGCACAGAAGCTCACTGTAGGAATATACAGGTTAAGTACAGTTAAAGAAGGTAGGATACATTTTTTCTAGGGAAGGCCTCCATTTTATGTTTATGGTGAGAGAGAAGGGAAGAGGGGAGGGGTATAGAGTACAATGGGAAAGAAAAGGCAGGGGTGGTAGGCACGTGAAGCATACACATATAGAACAATACAGATGAAGAGGTCTAGATGTGCATATATGGGGAGACTGGGAATACACACCGACAAGCAGATGGTAGTCAAATAGCTGCAGACAGGGTGGGGTATGTGCACCTTGCAGACTGTTGAACAACCCACTGGGACATTACTTGGACCCAGAACATAGCAACCCTGGGTACTGCTGACCAATGCCATGGGCCCCACCCATCCCTTGTGGCCTGATGACATCACCCAGTGAGTCTGGAGAGTTTGATATCCACTGCAAAAGAGGTTAACACATGATAATCCTCTGTGCTATTGCTTGATCAACCAACACCTCCATCTCACATTCCAGTGCTGGCTGAACCAGGGCAGGTATTTGGAGTCAACTACCTGCCTGGGATGGGCCGTAACCCCCCCCCCCCCATCGGCTCATCTAGTGTCTGGTGCTGCTCCACAACATGGCACCTCTCTTGACCTGAGCAGCAAAAAAAGGTAATCTTTTAAAAATTATAACAAACCACTTGCTACAACTTAAACCACATACAAAGTGCTGAAGCAAGCACTTCAGTTATGACCACAGAAGCAGTATACAAATTCAATTCCATGCTGCCATTCAGAAATGCCAATACAGAAATGAATGCCAGTACTACACTACTGACCAATAAGCATCTGTCAATCACATCCCCTAACACCTTGCATTTGCAGCAGCTACCCTGCCCCATTTGACCCACCCTATGTATGCTTCTGCTTGGCAATGCACTCCCACCCTGTTTACCTATCTCGGCCACAGCCTAGGTCATAGCAAGTGGTGGCTGACATGCCTACGGCTCAGATGAACCATCACAACCTAAGGGTGCCACTACCTTTAAAGGATCTATAAGCCAGTACACAGAGGAGGATGACAATAACCCTGCTGTACTATTAGTTCCTGCTACCCCCTATGGCAGATAATAGCACTCTCCTCTTTTGTTAATGAAAAACACCAAATTAACTTTTTGACTTCTAATTCCTGAACAGAGCAACTGAAAAAAGCACTGCAGAAGTCAAAGGAGCTTCATTTAAAAAATGAACTTTTATTTTCACATAAAAACTAACGGCTTGATTAAAAACCTTGAAGGTTACTAGATCACTGTAAAAAACATCAAACTTAAAGAAGAACTCAACCAAAGACCAGGAAATGGTTAATATGAATACAAGAAAATTATTAAACTATTACTAGATTGAAAAGAAAAAAAATGGCAAAACACTATAAAAATAATGAATTCATATATGGAGTATTTTATAAAACATACGTCAAGTTGAGCTCATTATTCAGCCCTTTGGGGTGCAACATTTCATATGAACAAAATAATTTAGTTACAGATGTCTAGTACTGTCTTAATATAATAATATTTGGTAGACAATATATAAGAACGCACCATAACTGTGATGGATCAGAACAGTGTCACTGAATAAACTGCTGTGCCACTAGACTAGTGGCAGGATCATTGCGTATATACTTTGTGTGCCCTATGATCCTCTCCCTCACCTGTCTGAAGATTTGTCCAATCTAATACAAAGAACAAGGGCACCTAAGTCAATAAACAATTTCAGTTTAGTAATAATTATAACTGTGATGTGGAAAACAAAATGTTTGTCCAATAATAACCTGTTTGCTGCTATTGACCCAATAAGGGTAGAGTAAGCATCCCTTGCACCCTCCTGGGTGATCCTATACCATAGCTCAGGATGACACTGTGGTCATCCCCACTGCTGCTGACCTACAGGAAGTGCAGCATAGGGGAATTGCCATGCCTGCCAATGGAGTCTCCTCAGTGACCAACAACAGTGTCACTGCTACCACTGTACCTGTTGCAGCAAACAAGTGAAATGCAGATACCCGTTATCCAGAGGGACAACTAGTGGTCAATGGCAATGGCCAGTGTCATAGGCAGCCTAACTGGGGTATGGTCTGCAGCTATGCATACTGATTTGGAGATAACCAGAATAATAAAGAGACCTGCAGAAGGATGTCAGCCACCACTGACAAAGTCTAAAGAACAGGGGTGATACCATGACCAGACTCATATGGTCTATAGTGCCACATACTGCATCTATGGCCATCTCCTTGCAGATAATTAATACAGCCATCAGTGGCCTGAACCCTGGTGCTGCCAGTACTCAGTGCTGTATGAATACCCACAGTGGCTGCAGAGGACAATCAACAAAAAAACACTTTCACTACCTGCCATGGAGAGAATATCACCATACCCCATGACATGCCAGGGCAGCCATGCCACAGAACCACACAGGTAGGAAACCTTGTCAGTACATCATATACCAGTATTGTTCCATGACTGCTGTCATGTCTGTGTTCCATAAGTCACCTATGTCCACCTATCACAGGAGCCACAATGCACCAGCACACAGTGCCTCCCTCACAACCTGCCACTGCAATGTTCACACTGCAAGATGTAGTAGTGGCTTCCCCTCTTGATCAATAGAGGAGAGCAGCTACCCTACTGATGACCTGCCATAACCCACGTCTCTGGCTCCATAGACCTCAAGACATTCCTTCTTAGATTACTGTTACATGTCAACAAACATATTTTTCCCCAGCATGACAGAGGAGAATGTTACCACCATATGTGGCTTTTATGTTACTGGCTGCCTGCCAAAAATGCTGTGAGCTACACATTGCACATATGTGACAATAAAGACCCCAACCTCAGCATCCACAGACAATGTTACATCAACAAGAAGGGCTACCAGTCTATCAACTACCATCCAGTGTGCAGCACACAAGGATTCACAACCCATGTGTCTGAACAGTGAACTGGCAGTGCAGATGATTCTCACATATGGCATATGAGTTACCTATACTGATGTTTCCTACATGATGATATCCCACAGGGCTACCTACTAGGTACATGCAGGCATATCAGCACTCCCAATATCAAAAGCCACAGACAGTATGTACCCATACCGAATCCCTATATCTCTATTCCGACTTTATGTCATTACTCTGTGACTGGTTATGCAGGATACCCACTGCAGCCCTGGTGGATGTCACCCACATGATGCCCACAAAGCATGGTCATGCCCAACTGAGGAATATTGTACAGCATTTCTTCAGCCTGTTGAAATCCCAGTTCCACTACCTAGGCATACATGAACCGAGGCACTCCAGTATGACCCTGCCATAGGCTGTCGACTCTTAATAACATGAAGCATGATTTCTAACATGATCAACAGAAAATAAGCAGACCAGTCATCATTGACAGATCCATCCACATCTGCTACAGCACGACCCACCTCATCTGGCAGTGTATCATTCCTAGTAGAGACACAAATGTCAATGGAAAACATCCAGTAGCCATATCACATCCTCCCCAGGTGTTGCACATAGTATATGGCAGTGGAAGTAAAGCAAAGTGTGGTCCACCCCTATATGCTCTGATAATGACACAGTGGTAGCACAGTGTTACACAAAACAATGTGATGCAATCAGTGTGTTGTATAGTCCATGTTGTGAAATGGATCTACAGGCTTATGCCGAAGGTATAGAAAATGTGTACCTAGTTTGTCTGTGGAAGGTCACTGTAGTTAGAATGGTGACAGCTACAGATATTTAGGAATTCACTAGTATGGGCAGTCCATGCATTCCTCAAGTACTAGTTTGTGGGCCATGCAGAGAAGCCAATGTAATTTTAATGTATCTGTCCACTCTAAAGTTGTCCTGAATGCACTGGTCTGTCAGCTATGATGTCACTTCTTGGCAGTACCACTTTCATTAGTGTGTATGACCAAGCCACACCCCTTTGTGATCACTAGCTGTGTTAAAAAAGCAATGATGTAGAATAGCTGCCATTGCTACTTGCATTTTGGTTCAGATGTAAGCACCTGCGCCACTTCAAGCCTGATGACCATAAATCACAACCTGCTTTCCACAATCCTTATTTTCATTTCATTATGCACTCTAACCATGCACCTTTATTTTTATTTGTATTACTTTATTTGACATTTGTTTACCGGGGTGGTCTGACTGGATCTACAGAACCCATTTTCAGCAGAGGCCCAGAGAGAAAAGCTCCACAAACAGTACAATATAAATACAGTACAGCACAATACAATACAAATGACATTAGAAATACTATACAAAAATTAGTTGAAAGAACAAACTATGTTACAAGATCTAACAAAATGCACTACACATCTAGACAGTTCTTCAGAGTTAAAACATTATAAACAACAGTAGTCACTCTCACCATACGGGATGTAGATTGTGCTACCTACATACTATTTTGGACACTATGTGACACTGTCTGTTATAGTACTTGAAAAATAGAATGTTAGTTTCAGTTAGGAAAATAATAGCCAGAAAGTTAGTGATGCAGAAAGATACTGAGAGAGTTAAGAAGAAAAGCAATACAGCCTGAGCAGTAGCTTAAGAATAAGATATAGAAACAGAGAAGGAGTTAGAAGGGCCTTAGGATCTTGCACAGTGTGAGGAACTGAAATGTGACAGAAGAAGAAGATGAGTCTAGTGTGAGAAAAGAGAAAGAGTTGAGCATTAGGCCGGCTTTATGCAGGAGCAGAGCCATGCATTTTTGAGATGATTTTTTTAAGAGGGTTTGAAATGGGTTAGGCTAGGCATAGACCTGGTAGCTAGAGGTAATGAATTCCAAACTATAAATACATGAATACAGAGTGACCCCGGTGTTCTTCTGGGTTTTGAGATAGTTAAGAAATGTTTTATTCTGATTGTAGAAATTGATTTGGTGTGTAAGGTGTGAAGAGATTGGCTAGTGCAGACCAGGCAGTAGGCTTGAAAATAAGGTCGAACAAGGTGGAAAGCTGAATAAAGGCAAGTTGGTTGGGGAGTTCAAGCCAGTTCAGTTCTAGGAGTGGTTTACAGTGGTGTGTGTGATATTTAGAGTTTGTGGCAAACTTTGTAACTTTGTTGTAACACTGTTTCATCTTGTTTAGGGTAGAAGTTTATAAGTTAGTTAGGACAGTAGCACCATTAAGAAGGGAGGGAAGTAAAAATGTTTTTGCAAGGGTAGTTTTGGTTGCTGCAGTAAATAAATGTTTGTTTCTATACAAGAGTCCCAGTTTTTGATGAGTTTTCTTCACATTATGCTGTATATGGGGGTCGAATGAAAGTTTACTGTCAATGATGATTCCTAGAGTTTGGTTTCCTGCACTTTCTATGACAGTGTTGTCAGATGCAAGGATGTTAAAATGACCAGTGACAGGGGAGGTGTTTTTGGGATGAAAGACTACCAGTTTTATCTTCTTTGGATTAAGAAAGAGTTGGGCATTTCCTAGCCAGGACTTGACTGCAGTAAAGGACTGCTGAGTTTTTGAAAGTAGTTCTGGTAGTGATTGAGGAGTACAGATTATGGTGGAATCATCAGTGTACTGAATGAGGCTTCCAGGATGAGAGGCAGTGTGAAGGTTGTTTGTGAAAATGTTGAAGAGAAGGGGGCCTAAGACGGAGCCTTGGGGGACTCTAGTAGGGTTGTGGAGAAAAGGTGAGAGTTCACTGCCCCATTTCACTGCTTGTTTACAATCCTTGAGGTAGCTCTGAAACCATTTTACTGCATTATGTGAGAAGCCTAAGTTAGACAGTGTGTTCAATAGCAAGGGGTGAGACACTGTGTCAAAGGTCATGTAGAGATCAAGGAATATTGAGGCTGTACATCATCCTGCATCTCTGGCCTTGTTCATGGTGTCTGTAAAAGATAATAGGGTTGTAGCTGTGATGTGGCAAGGTTGGAAGCCATGTTGGGTTTTGGTTAAAAGATTGTTTTGCAATAGGTATTGCATTACCTGCTGAAGGATACCTCTCTCGAGAATTTTGGATATGGGTGACAAGATAGATATAAGACAGAAACTGGATGGTTCAAAAGAGTTGCCTCCTTTGTGGAAGGGGGTGATGTGAGATTGTTTCCATATGGTAGGTACTTCTGATTCAGATAAAGACCTATTTATAAGGATACTGATTGGGTAGGCGATTTAGTTGGCAGCCAGTTTGAGGTAGTATGGTGGAACCTGAGGTGGAGCAGGGTTTAGTTTTTGTAGCAGTTTCTTAATGGTGTCAGTGGGTATGAGCTGAAAAGAGTATGGGGTTTGTATGACATTTTGTTGAGTGGGGGGGGTTATTAATGACAGGGTTAGAAGTAGTTGATGGTCTAGCGTTGGTGTCTAAATAGGTTGAAGGGTGGGGGGTCCAGCATTAGGGGTGTTAATAAGTCTGATACTGATATTATGACGTGCTTGTTAAAGTTTGCATTTGCATTTCATTGCACCTTCATTTGCATACCATTTTTCTGCACTTTTCAGCATCGTTGCTATACAGCACTATGTGCTTCTACAAACAGTTACACAGCTGAGTTTTCTAAATTTCTGTGTAAAACTCCACAATTTGACTACAAATACTTGCCTATATGTCTAGATTGTCCACTTTTCAAAAGATAGGTTGCTAGTAAAAATTAAGTGAAAAGGGTTATAATAAATATTTTTATGTTAAACTTTATAAATTAGCTATACCTCAACATTTTCTTGAAACACTATTTAGAAACAAAACTATTATTACAAATCTCTTCCCCATCCCTTTCTGCAATCCATGGAATGCTACCTTCAACTTCAATAAATATAAAATCCTTGGTCAACTGTGTATATCTTAATCGAGAATGAAATATTATTTTAAGAGGGACGATGTTTCCAGAAAGACTGCACAAGTGTGAGACTCATAATTTTGAATCCTGAAAGTGTGAACATTAAAGTATGACTGCTATTTAAAACCACAAAGTTTAAAACTCACTATAGCACAACAGCCATGCTACTTATATATACTATCTCTGACATCATTGTGTCTCAGACCCAGAAGACTGCCCTGAGACACTGTAATTCTGTACATTTTATATACCTAATTATATTTACACCTTCTGTATAGATATTCCAACGATTGCTTTTTGGTCTTTTCACTTTTAAATGGATCTCTTCCAGAAAACTAATGAAAATAATTAGTTTCAGTTAATAGAAATTCCAGTTATTAAACAACAGCTCAAATATATTTTCAACTTTAGTTTCTTTACAAAAAGACAAAAATGTCAATTTTCCTTTAAGGAAAGGAGGCATGAATGAGAACGTGAAAAGGAAAAGACAAACGTGCATGTTACAGTGAGTTTACACATGATGAGTTGAAGAGGGGCTGTTTGCTCCTTAGCCTCCAGTATTCCCATAAAAGGAAAATTATAACTATACAGCCTCTTTCTGGATTTATACAATTTTATCTATAATTTGTATTCACATTTTGAAGTTATTATATTTTTGTAGTACGTGCTATAAAAATTCATATGATTCTGTTTTTTCAGCATTATTTTTTTATTAAAACAGCAAGGCCCACCATTTGCAAGAACAGCTTCTGATTAGTGTCTTTAAATTTAGCAATGACTTATATTATTATACCAAAAGAGGAACTCTATTTAATCAGGTTGTCCTCTCTAGTACCAAGTCTTCCTAATGCTACACATAATGCTGTTTTTAACATGCCCTAATGCTACAGATAATGCTGTTTTTAACATGCCCTAATGCTACCGATAATGCTGTTTTTAACATGCCCCAAACCACTGAGTTCTGTTTGACCTTCATCTGACAAAGTGCCTTTAAACCAGTGTTTGCTTTCTGATTGCTTTCTCTTGCTCCATGAAACGAATGACATGGCTCATGTTTCAGCTAAATTACCAACTGCTCTGCCAAGTTCAAGCCTGCATATCAAACGTAAATAGCCAAGGAATTGTTGTGGCTAGGCTTGTACAGGCCCTAGGGCTGATAGCCTAGTACCAACCTATGAACCTATTAATAGCATGAAGTTTCAATTTGGCTATGATTTTTTTGAACTGTGCAGCACCTCTCACAACTCTTTTTGAGCACTCTTTAGAACAAGAAACTATTCCGAGTGTATATTTTTTGATAAAATAGTACCATGCAGCATAGCAGCTTTAGTATTTTAGCCACTATTTAAAACAAGAAATATCAGAAAGCATAGAACTACTCAATCAATGTTCCTATACTGTAGCCGCATTGTACATAGAGCCCCATCATTTCTCATGCTGACATGTCAGCCCTACTTCAGTCAGTGTCCACTTCCCTTGTGTAGTGTACTGTGTTGAATGTATGTAGAATGCAGAATATCAGATCATTGGTTTCTTGTTGCCCTAGCATAAATCCAGATGAATTTTCTTCTTTTCTCATTATACACACGGCATCATTACCTGCTATGACTCTCAACTGCTATGTATTTTGCACTGTTCTGTAGTTTTTGAATTGAGATTTACTCCTGCTCATCACAAGGTTTCAGTTTTAATACTGGTAAATCCATTTAGTAAGACACACACTACCGAATGACTTACTCTGACTGGAAGAAACAATTGTTAGTGCTATTTATGTATCAAAACATTTTTCAAAATAAGAGAAAACTCCAAATCCTCCCATCTTCTCTGATTATCGAATGTCAGTACTCAGTCATATGACTTCACGTGGAAGACAGCACTGCTCTTTTAAGTAATAAGATGGACTTAAAGACCCTGCCCCACTGTTAAACAAATGTTTCTGGGATTGCACATCCCAATACTACTGGGAAAAATGTAACATTCTATTTTTTCCAAATTTAATAAAGCACTCGTCTATAGGTCAACAGAACAACACTTAAGCAAAATAAAATAAAAGTATTAAGGGACACAACAAAGCACAGCGGAAACTACATGGTGGCCAGATAGGAGCAAAAGACAATTTTCTAAAGTTAACTCATCTGGATTTAGCAGACATTTTGAAGGCAGCTAAGTACTGCAGTGTGCAGCAACTTACATCTGAATTATTTGAGAAACACTACATTTATTATATAGAAACTGTTAAGACTGCAGACTGTAATCATTCTCTCTTTATACAGTAACTAACCAAATGTACAGGGATATTCTACAAAGAAGCAGCTGTTTTATAGGCTGTTAAAGTAAGCAGACCATGAGCACAGGATAGTTCAATGCACTGAGAAAAGTTTTCACTGCAAACATTGTCAATTTTTCAAGGATAAGGCTGCTTCATTAAACAATATTTCATTTATAAACTAGGCTATTTCTTCTCACCTGCACTGTTGAGCCAGCAATCGCTCCCAGTAAACACAATCTGCAGCACTTCCAGACATGGTACCCAGAAGGTAAGGGTTTATCTCAATTACCTTCTTAAAATATTGTGTGTCTGTGGGAAAACAAAATCACAATGAGAGGTAAGAAGAAGACCACACTCGCTAACACAGTCAAGCACCATCTTGGCAGAAGTAAACAAGTACATTAACATTTGAAATAGCGGGACAGCCATGCCATGCTGATATCTACTATGTTTTCTGTGGAGAGGCTTCATGTAGTCAAATGTTTTTCACATAAATATACCCTGGATCCTGGTCACTCAGCATGTAAATGACCTTACTCCCCATATGCATGAACTCACTACCAGAAATTACAAATTTAGTGCAAATGTTGGGGTATCTTAATAGTACATAACTTAGAAAACTGCTGTAGACTGCAACAGAGGTTCTTGAGTTCTTCTGGATATAGTAGTAGTCTTAAAAGAGTGCAAGTCAGCCACACAGAAAATTACTTCTTTCTAGCCATTGTTTCACCATTCACTGGATGCAGCCTCCAAGTGGCCAGCTCCGAGTTAAGAAGCCCTGATCATAGTCCTGCATCACAGGAAGGCTAAATCATGTCACTTTATATGCCTCTCTAATTTTCAACAGCAGATAAATGCTGTCAGATTCTGCTGTTCTTATGAAACCACTACTATAGCCAATGGAAAAAAGATTCCTGCTACATAAAATGATAACTTACAAACAAAGCAATGCTAAAGCCCGTAATCATGACAAGAAAGGAAGAAGATACCCGGCACAAACCAGGGTTCTATGTGCTAGTTATGCCACTGTAATTGATGACCTCAACGAGACATGGGAGAAATGCATATCTGCATGAAATTCAAAGTACTGGTGCTTTCCTTATTTTGTGCTGTCTACGGATGCTTTGTTATAGTCTAAAGAACAAAAACAGTTATTGAGTGGGGCATTCATCATTTGCATGGGGGGTACCCATGAAAGATGTTCATATAATAAACAACAAAATAGGAGTCAATGGTCAAAGGAAAGACATACCTCTGAATGATGTGGTCCTAGTGAAAAATACAAGAGTCCATGTTTTCAGGAGTACACTGCAGATACAAGAATGATTTAGAGAGTACAACGCCACTACAACTTATACTTGTAGTTAATTTATAAAGCTACTCCATGCTGTATTCGATGCTTTTTCTCTCACCCATGACTGTTGTTCTACACTGTGTTTAACTAACCTATCTTCATACTTCATGTACATCTGTAGCGTTCAAATCCATATTAAACAAAGCCCACTGTTTAACATCCATTGTGCACCAAAGCAGACATTTTTTATATATTTTTTATCCTTTCAGTGCAAAGCTATTTATTCCATCCTTCTTAAAACAGCCCTTATCCATTTCATTGCATTCTGAAGTTAGATTCCATCACAATGTATTCTCACTCCAGTATAGTTCAGTGACATGAGCTATTTACAAAACTGATGAGTACCGACCATACCTACTCTCACTGTCCTCTGCACCAGAAAGGACACAGTGAACTCTGGTAGTATTAACCCATTATCTTTCAGATCCCTCTTCTCAGAAACACCTCCACTTAATCAGTGTCCCCAGACTAGATACTGATAGTGGACTCTCTCAAGTGAATGTGACAGTTACACCACAATCTACCTCTTCCACTCTGAAATCGACCATACGTTACCCTTCATCTCACCTACCTTGTTTCATGGCAGTAACAGTTATGCTCAGGTAAGTTCATAGGTATGATTAACAGCATGAATACATGAGGCCACCAAGGAACTTGCATTCCATGCAACCAGATATCTTAAATATTTGATCTTTTCTGCTACTTCTGATATATAATCATTTAGTGATTAATTCATGATTATTTAATTCTTTGGTAATACTGCAGGGCGTTCAAAGTGCATAACTGCATGTTTTTAGGATTACATCCAATGTTACTGTAGTCAGTTTAAGTGTATATTTGTGACAACAGACCCTGTAATTTACCTAGCAGTTCAGTATAATCTAGCAAGAGAACGTAGTGCAATCTAGGCTATCCAAAAACAAAGTTCAGCAACTTAAAACATGCCCAATGCTGAGAGTAACAATTTTAATTGTTTTTAATTAATTGGTAGCTTTTTGTACTTAAAGGCCTGTTTTTTCATGCTGTTTGTTAAGGTCTGAAGAAGCAAGCAATCGTGAAAATGCTTACCTGTTTTTATTTGTTTTTATCTGTCTTTTGGAATTAAAGTGTTCTTACTCTCAGCATTGGGCATCTTTTCATTTGCTGAGTTCAGTATAATGGAGAAGTCTTCCTAATTTGCAAATCTGGAATTATCAGGAAGCTTTCTGAGCAAAACAGATGGTTCCACTTATGCAGAAGAGAAGTTATATAGGTGTCCCAATACAATGATCGATTCCCATAGTACACGAGTACGGACATGGGCCCAGTCTGAATAAATGCTCTTCATAACAATCCTATGGACACTAGCTCAGTCTGAATAAATGCTCTTCATAATAATCCTCTGTTTTCTAACCCGTGTAGTTTTCACTCCATTAGAAAATAAACAAATTAGTGAAAATCCTTTGCAACGGAATACAACTTCAATATGCAATGATATAGATGACGGTTATTTTAACAAGGATGGAGTAAATAATCTTGTTGGTCAACCTGATTCCATCCTTCCACACTGATACAATGTCAGTATATGGAATATTATCAAATGTCTTAGACAGGTGTAAGTTATCAGAAATAAATGATATTTTGTAGTCAACAGCATGGTATGGCAACATATGTTAGTTCAGATAAATTAGTCAATTGGAGATCAAGGTGGGAGCAGATGAACTGAAACTGGTTAAAGTGGTTTGTGTTTCACATACAAACAGAAACAATAGTGTCAATGCTCCAACTATACTCCACATAGCCATGCTTTAAAATCATACTAAAAAATTTAAATTATGGGCTCACTAATGTCATTCTGAAAGATGTTAAAAAATCTTGGTTATCCACCAAATCCCATAATAAATGCATTTTTATTACATAGGTCAGGGCAGGCACAACTACATTTTTTTTTAATGACGAAAACAGTTAAGTAGTTCATAGATTCATAGGCTTATCTCCACAAACTTTTGAACAACAAGAAGAAAAGCAATACGGCTCACAGGCATACAAGAACGTTTTATTGTGCGCTATTGTCTGCTTTACAGCTTGACTTCCTCAGAATACAATCCACTTTAACCTCATTTCTATTTAAATACACACTCAATCACATGTCCTTAATTTACACTCAATTGATTCCTTAAAAACATACAAACATCTAAAAATATATTGAGTTATCTAAACAGAATATGTTAAAAGAAAATGAAAATGTATATACACACACAATCTTGTGAATAAATATTATTACAAGAAAAGGGAGAGTTGTATAAAATTAAACGTTTTACAACCTATAAACAATGTTTTAGCTAATAATATTCAAATCTATCTGCCTCTAAAGCTCACTTGAAATTCTACCAGTCTGGTAGAATGGGCTAATTGAAATTAATAAAGCCTAATACTAAGAGTTGAAAACAAAACTAGTTTGTAAATGTTGACGTTTTATAACAAAAAATACACACATTGTATATGAAAATCTGCCTTCAGCTTTAAATAGCTGGATTTACAAGATTGTGTGTGTATATACGTTTTCATTTACTTTTAACATATTCTGTTTAGATAACTCAATATATTTTTAGATGTTTGTATGTTTTTAAGGAATCAATTGAGTGTTAATTAAGGACATGTGATTGAGTGTGTATTTAAATAGAAATGAGGTTAAAGTGGATTGTATTCTGAGGAAGTCAAGCTGTAAAGCAGACGAAAGCGCTCAATAAAAAGTTCTGGTACGCCTGTGAGCCGTATTGCTTTTCTTCTTGTTATTCATAGGCTTACATATGGGGTAGCACACAAGATGAAAACAATGACATGTACTATGTAGTTCATCATTTGTTTTACCAGTTCAGTAGCTGTATGTAGTGGGTTAAAACAACTTCTCCTGTAAGAATTAATGTTAATTAAATATTATAGCAATAACCCACGCCTGGGTGTGGGTAATGCTGGATTTACCCACAGCTGGTGTGGTTTTGTCACGAGGGCAACGCCCGAGTGGCCAAACAAAGCCAACCGTGGGTAAATCCAGCATTACCCACACCCAGAAGTGGGTTATTGCTATTATACAATGACATTATTTAAGAAAAAAAATAATTACTTTTCTTAAATAATGGCATTGTATAATGCCGTCTTGCTGCCCTTCCGCAACTGTCTGGTATTCTGTGGCAGTTCTGATGTACTGCGTATGCGTATGCCCACACAGTACATCAGAGCTGTGGGAAAAAGCAACGGAGAAAGCAAGATCGCTGTTGCTTTTTAGAAACTGTTTCGCTATGTTAAATGGGTTTAACATAGCGAGACAGCTTTAAAAAAGCAACGGAGAATCTCCGTTGCTTTTTTTAAAGCTGTCTCGCTATGTTAAACTCATTTAACATAGCGAGACATTTTTGAAAAAAGCAATGGAGAAAGCAAGATCTTCGTTGCTTTTTACAAACTGTCTCACTATGTTAAAGGAGTTTAACATAGCGAGACAGCTTTAAAAAAAGCAACAGAGAATCTCCGTTGCTTTTTTTAAAGTTGTCTCACTATGTTAAAGGAGTTTAACATAGCAAGACAGTGTGAAGCAACGGAGATCTTGCGTTCTCCATTGCTGTAAAAAAAAAGAGTTATAGTAATGGAAAAAGTCTGGACAACCGGACCTTTTTCCATTACTATAACTCAGATTTACAACGTGCACGCTGCCAATCAGCGTGCACGTTTTTTAATATTAATGGGGGGTCGTTGTATAATTGCAGTTAGACCCCAGTTAAGTGCTACTATCCCTTACAGGCCGAGTTAGCCTTGTGTGACACATATCTAAAAATAACTGATTTTTTTTTAGCCTAGCATCCTGTATACCAAAAAGTCATGCCTTTTTTATCATGGAATTTACTATCCATTCTAACACAGCTCACTGGCTCCCCTATGGCTTACTGATGAGACTACACTGGTCTGTCAAGAACATGGATGTTTTTTTCTTTATCAAGTTAACTAGAGAACAACTGACTTTAACTCAAGGTCTAGTCTGCTATAATGTGTGGCCAATTTAAAAGGCTCAGAAATAATAATTTCAGGATATTCACCCATTTTAAGGGCTTTAAAGGGTGTTTACATCCATGATGTCTGCATTAAGTATGGCACATATGAGCAGCATCTTATGATCATTACTGACACGAAGGTACCTGACTATTACATCTCATCTCTTCCAGGATTAATTCAGGACTACATCACCAGGTATACTATTGCCACTAGTTAGATTATTAACCATTTGTTGAAAATGTTAAGCATTAATGAAATCTGCTACTAGGAAGAATATAGCTAGGGCATTGGGAAACTTCCTCTATCCTTTTTGACAGGTGCAGCGGGATCTTTTATATCCACCTGAATTACTACCAGCTAAGGCACATGGGACCTCAGATTGTTGTCTCACTGAAGGATGATACACTCTAGAGTACAGCACCGCCCAATGTTGTACTGCAGTGTCAGTAATCCAATCACCTAGACTGGGAACAGAACTCAATGTCTTCTGGTCTTTGCTCCCTGTTGCACCACTGGCCAAATTTCCCATAGCAATAGAAATATCACCTCAGGCCTTCACTGAAAAGAGGCTTCTAGACTAGTGGGGCTAACTTAGACAACAAACAATAAATAATAAAATAAAATAAAATAAATAAATAAATGTGTTAGTATACATAGACTTAAAGGAATGCTGAGCCAGTCCCCCCTTCTAGGGATAGGTAGAATCCGTAGCAATATTATAAAGTGGCTTTAATACATATCATGGTATTCACCATCCTGGTATTATCTTGCTAAGAACAAAACAGAATGGGCTGTCTAGTAGCAATTACATGAATGGGTCCAGACCTATTTTGGATTGCATATTGTAAAATATCTAACTCAGATGCTGCCCACACCACATGTGATGTTAGAAATAAAACCTTGATATATATAGCCCCCTTCTCTACTATCGTGTCCTTGTGGCCTGTTGGATGAGCTATATGAAGAAACATCAATACAGTAATACTTTCTGCTTCATGTAATCACTTAAATATAATGTTCTTAGTGGTGCAGCCATTAATTAAGTTGAATATTAAAATACTGCACTCTTACTCTGTCTATGAGCAATTAACTCAACTTCATTAAAGTCAAACTTTTTTGTAAAAATGAAGCAAGAGCCTTTCTGATGCTGAATGAAAAGACAGTAGAGCTTTCATGTTCAAGTGAAATTATCTGTTAAAGACATGTCAGTTCCTCCTACTCCAAATAAGAAAACAAAGACATTTTCCAGCCTCACATCACCAAAATCTGATTCAATATTATTATACAGATTTTATCAAAGCACTTCAAAATAATTAGAAACTCTGTAATAAATGAACAACTTTAAACCAAATAACTACACAAACAGATAAACAATGAAATAAATGCTTAGGAACATCAATATAAAACTGCAAAGGCTTAACCAAACAATAAAACTACAGCAGCCCACGGTGTAGCAGCAAACATTACAAAAATTATAAGGATGAAATACTTCTTCTTCTTTCGGCTTTTCCCGGTTAGGGGTCGCCATAGCGGATCACCTGTCCACTTATGACTGGCAGTGTGGAGTTTTACTGTGTCGGGTTGCCAGCCTGGCGCCCAACCTTCCACAGAAGACACACACACGCACTCACTCACGCCTAGGGCCAATTTAGAGTGCCCAATCCACCTACAGCATGTCTTTGGGATGTGGGAAAAAAACAGAGCAACTGGAGGAAACCCACGCGACCACAGCAACAGCTATCACCAAATTTAATCAAGTTATTTAAGTGTATAGTGGTATTCTCAGATATCTTTGCTTTCCAAGGAATTCCCTTACCAGTTATTCTACAATGTGTCTTGTTTTATTTGTCTCTCTTCTGCTTAGTTTTTCTGCATGGCTACATCTTAAACTTTTGTCATAAAATGATTTGCATACAGCACAAAAGCATTCTGTGAAATCAAAACAACTTTTCTTCTTTAGAACATTTGCTTGCACTGTGCTTTGACAAATACAATACCACAAATGTTTTTTCAAAGCAGGACATTCCAGCTAGAAAAACAGGTTGACAGCATGCTACTGCTGCAATTAGTATGAAAATATAGCAGTGTGTTCAATAATTTAGGTAGTGTGGTGCTGTGGGTTTACCCTTTCACAGTACCACAGCAGGAGGCAACAGTTCTAGAAAACCTAGGTTGAGAAGGAGGACTGACTTAGTTAAAAAATAAAACACAAAATATATCATATCTTTAGTACTAGAAACAGTAAAATTTGGTAGCATACATAGTAAGGGGGTTATTCAAAACTCCTTGAAGTTTTTAACCTATACTCCACTAGTGCACTTGGAAGCATTTGGGTTTAAAGAACCATGCATTTTTCATCTAAATTAGATAAGTTATTATTTCAATAAATGCAGTTATAATACCATTCAGAGATTACACTGGAAATAGTTACACTCACTTTCTGTGTTGTTTGAATAGAGTCGGATCTTAGGTCTCTACCACCAGCATGCACTGTAAATAAAGTTCTAGTACCATGGTTTAAGCCGAAAGACACAAACAAACCATGGTTTTATGTAGGTAAACTAAACAAAAGTTCCTGTGGCCTTAGTTCATAATAGGAATGGATACAGTAATCCTCCCATAAAGTACTTTACGTTTCTAAAAGGTGAGTCTTTGGTAAATAAGTAGTTCATTGTGTAAGTAAATTAGATAAGTTATTATTTCAATAAATGCAGTTACAATACCATTCAGAGATTACACTGTAAATAGTTACACTCAGTTTCTGTGTTGTTTGAATGGAGACAGATCTTAAGTCTCTACCACCAGCATGCACTGTAAATAAGTTATGTTCTAGTACCATGGTTTTATGTAGGGAAACTAAACAAAAGTTCCTGTGCCTTAGTTCATAATAGGAAGGATACAGTAATCCCCTCACAAAGTACTTTACTTACACAATGAACTACTTACTTACCAAAGACTCACCTTTTAAAAATGTTTTAGGAGTTCTATCTCTTTTCCTGACAATAGGGTCTGCTACAGTACCATACACCTCCTCAACAGATGGACTAAAGTTTATGCCTCCTCAAAATGATCTGCATTTATAACTCTACTTTGTCAAGTTAGTACCGGGAAATTAGGAGTGGCAACATCTCCTCGGCCTTTTATTGCTACCACATATATTCCATTTCTGCAATATTTGCCATGAACAACACGTCTCAGGCCATGGATGAAAAGGGTCTGTAGAAAACCTGTTCATTTACTTGACTAACATATACATAACTTAAAATTACTACCACCTTGGCATTTAAACTCGCATACAATTCTAAGCTACAGAATCCATGCTTTCGGAAAAACTAATTACACTACCTGTTTGTATCCGTGTACATGACCAAAATTTCCTTCTGCAACAGTGTTAGCTGAGCTGTGTCTACTCCTTTTCTCTGCAACAATAACTGTATATTAGGAATGGCTATACTTCTATTATGATGGCCCTTGTCAGATGCTTCAAGGCAAACAGCATGATTAAGGGCACAGTCATACCTCTCAACTGATATGATTTAAGCAAGGCTATATGATTTTGGCCCTCAGATTTAGCCTTGCTCCAACTAGATTTAAGAGGCCCCTCATAAAGTCAAACCTATTTATGAGGACATACTTTATTAAATACATACACTAAAGCCTGTACAAAGACTCATTGCTACAAATTATATTGGGTTTAGTAAATAAAGACCTTCAATTGTGAAAAATAAGAAAGTGCTCCTCTTACCAAACCTCTGCTCTGATTTTTAAAGGACAATGCTATAATTTTTAAGGTTTGAAGGTATACAGGTTGAGAGGTATATGCACTGCACTGTTTTTGAAATCACCTTGCAGAATCAGCATTTGTCAGTAGCTCACTTGCAAAAGTACAACTAACTAATATGGAAAGCTGCAATGCTAATTCCACAAATGATCAATGTTGCTTTCATCCAACTGTCACTTATATTGTAAATCATATTAATACTATTTTTTGTGGGTGGGGGGGTAGAGTTTATTGATGCTGGCTGTTTCAAATTCAGAGACAGTGTCTCATGGTCCACAATGCCAACCTACGTCTCACCAACAGAAAGGTATAGAAAGCTCTGTGCTGATGATCCATGAAGTATACAATTTAGAGGAGGGACAGCACAGAGACCAGGTACACATGATTTCAGAAACTATTTATTGTGTACCTGTTGCTCCCAAAGTATAGGTAAATATTCAAAATATGTACATATCCAACATTTGGAACTCTCTGCCTTCATCCATTAACCTGGAATCTTCTCTATCCAAATTTAAAAAAATCTATCAAAAGCCATCTCAGCAACAAATGGTTATGTCCCTGCTCCACACCAGACTAACTTCAGTCCTACTCCACTACTGCAGTAACTCTTGCTTTAAACACATAGTCTCCTGATAGGACTGCACAGTCTTATCAATACCACATTCAGAAGCATGATGTGACTATAGATACTTAACATACTTTAACATTGTTTGTACATGTATTGATCATTCTATATGTCTTTATCAATAACTTAATAATGAGTGCTCATCTATATGGTCTGATTGTATATACTAGAAACATGTTGGAATATTTTGTTTGCATGTCTTGCATATATGTTTCTTTGGAGCTTTTCTCCCCGGGCCTCCACTGAAAATGGACATGTTTCCAGTTGGACTATCCCGGTTAACAAATGTAAAATAAATAAATAAATACGTAAATAAAATAAATAAATACAGTTAGCAGTTGGGGGTATTTATGAAGCAAGGGCAGGGTGGGCTGTTCATATTACAAGGACTACCATGCAACACATCCTATGAGTGGTGATGGTGGCATTGGCAATCTGCTACATGGGGGTGGAAATTGAAGCAGTGTGTCTGACATCATAAGACCTATCATACCATGTCTCTGGCCTCTACATCCTCACAGAAGCCACACAACAAAACACGATCAGTTCCATGCTGGACGGAGTTGCAGCACATTATGCCTAGCTAATACTGTGGCACACCATGCTGACTGACTCCAACTGCTGCTCACATGTTCAGCGGCAGCTGTGATACAGGTCAGCAAATGGCACACTGCGAGGCTACAAACTCCTGGGTATACCCATTTCGAATGCAGTGTACTCATTTGCAGCTACAGCCACAGGGGGTACATTACACATGGAGTCAATATATGTTGGTGGGGGGGCTTTTCCCATACTGGGGAAAATGTCTTTTAAAACAAAAGTTTTGTTGAGTGGATGGGTTGGCCAGTTGTTTCATCCAGTCAAAACTTCACCAAGTTGTAACTTGAGAAGATGTAGGCGAACGATAACAAAAAACCTGTACAGTTTTATGTAATCCTAAATTGGGTAATCAGTTAACACAAGAGCTTTTCAGAAATAATTAATACAAGAGAAAACTGGTACTGATATATACATAAACCCGTGAACAAATCAAGAACAGCAAGGCAAGCTTTGCATAGCGGACTCTATAAAAATCAGTCTGACCACTTCAAAAATGGTGATCAATGTGGTTTTTGGCATGCTTTCAAAAGATAAGAAAGAAACAGATGAGGATTTTTTTAAGTAACTTAGGCAAATTTGTGCCTTAAAATCTGTATCAGCTTAGTACTCATGCAGTTTCTTTGCCAATGGTTGCTACTATCATATCAGAAATACTTGTGGATTAATGCAGTGACAAATAAGACAACCGTTTACAAGCAAACCTTTGTTTCTATGAATAATAAGAGGAGCATACAGTGTTTCAAGTAAGGAAGCTGTAATATATAGTGCGAGGTCAGGGATATAAGCAGTGAAAAGGTTACATAATGAATGAGAAGCCAACAACAGTGAACGATTCATATACATACCTATATACTTCCCTGCTGTACACCTGGAATCCACTGCCACAATAACACCGTGCTGGAATTTAAATGCTAATGTAGTTGTGCCGTGGTTAAATTCCAGCTTTACTTTTCCATCTCCTTCAGTGTATGGTTGAAGAAACGTAACTGCCTACAGAAAAAAGAACACCACTTTACATTCAGTCAGAAGAAAAACTCACAGAGCGCTTGAATTTACATCTACAGTTTTGCTTTCATAAAAGTGCTGCAAACTCAAGCTAAAACAGTGTTACAATGATATGACTGAAAGATGCTAATGAAACAAAGTCTAAAATAAATGACAGCAGACTTTATACTCAGGCTCCATTTACATCCCATGTGTGTCTACTAATTTCACTGCTTTGCACAGAAAATAGACAAATGTGTGTGTGCCTTTGTAAAACTTTAAATGAAAAAAGCCTACAAATGAAATAATACAAAAAATAGCTCAGAATGCTTCCTTTGTACAAACAATTGAGACGTACTCTCATCAAGAAACATTTGCATTTCTGCTTCAATTTTTTCATAATTTTCACATCTTTCACATTGGCATGATCATCCCTCTTTTTACATTGTATACGTGTTCTGTAGTATATCACTTGTTTGTCATACCTCCCAAGTGTACCTCATTATGAAGCACGTTCCTCATTTTGAGTCTTTAAAAGTCCATGTGCCCAACAGTTCCACACTGTAAGAGTCTGTCATACACTCATTAAGATTTTTTTAACTGATAACCAGTGTACATAATACTGAATCATATTAATTCAGCAAAATAACTTTTATCCATCCTGTGAACTTCCTACATCAAGTTATTAGCAAGTGTTCCACATTTTGCCCATTTGGTCCACATTATCAAAAGCAGTGTATGTGTTTGATACCAAGGCAGCCTTCATAAAGCTGTTGTACAGCTTGTTCTACACCGAGACAGTGTGTGTGTGTATACCCATTGTAAACGATCACACTTGTTTCACAACAGGACGGTGTTCGTATACCCATTCTAAACTATCATACTTGTTTCACAACAGGACGGTGTTCGTATACCCATTCTAAACTATCATACTTGTTTCACAACAGGACGGTGTTCGTATACCCATTCTAAACTATCATACTTGTTTCACAACAGGACGGTGTTCGTATACCCATTCTAAACTATCATACTTGTTTCACAACAGGACGGTGTTCGTATACCCATTCTAAACTATCATACTTGTTTCACAACAGGACGGTGTTCGTATACCCATTCTAAACTATCATACTTGTTTCACAACAGGACGGTGTTCAGATACCCATTCTAAACTATCATACTTGTTTCACAACAGGACGGTGTTCGTATACCCATTCTAAACTATCATACTTGTTTCACAACAGGACGGTGTTCGTATACCCATTCTAAACTATCATACTTGTTTCACAACAGGACGGTGTTCGTATACCCATTCTAAACTATCATACTTGTTTCACAACAGGACGGTGTTCGTATACCCATTCTAAACTATCATACTTGTTTCACAACAGGACAGTGATCGTATACCCATTCTAAACTATCATACTTGTTTCACAACAGGACGGTGTTCGTATACCCATTCTAAACTATCATACTTGTTTCACAACAGGACGGTGTTCGTATACCCATTCTAAACTATCATACTTGTTTCACACCAGGACGGTGTTCGTATACCCATTCTAAACTATCATACTTGTTTCACACCTGGACAGTGTTCGTATACCCATTCTAAACTATCATACTTGTTTCACACCTGGACGGTGTTCGTATACCCATTCTAAACTATCATACTTGTTTCACAACAGGACGGTGTTCGTATACCCATTCTAAACTATCATACTTGTTTCACAACAGGACGGTGTTTGTATACCCATTCTAAACTATCATACTTGTTTCACACCAGGACGGTGTTCGTATACCCATTCTAAACTATCATACTTGTTTCACAACAGGACGGTGTTCGTATACCCATTCTAAACTATCATACTTGTTTCACACCAGGACGGTGTTCGTATACCCATTCTAAACTATCATACTTGTTTCACACCTGGACAGTGTTCGTATACCCATTCTAAACTATCATACTTGTTTCACAACAGGACGGTGTTCGTATACCCATTCTAAACTATCATACTTGTTTCACAACAGGACGGTGTTCGTATACCCATTCTAAACTATCATACTTGTTTCACACCTGGACGGTGTTCGTATACCCATTCTAAACTATCATACTTGTTTCACACCTGGACAGTGTTCGTATACCCATTCTAAACTATCATACTTGTTTCACAACAGGACGGTGTTCGTATACCCATTCTAAACTATCATACTTGTTTCACAACAGGACGGTGTTCGTATACCCATTCTAAACTATCATACTTGTTTCACAACAGGACGGTGTTCGTATACCCATTCTAAACTATCATACTTGTTTCACAACAGGACGGTGTTCGTATACCCATTCTAAACTATCATACTTGTTTCACACCTGGACGGTGTTCGTATACCCATTCTAAACTATCATACTTGTTTCACACCTGGACAGTGTTCAGTATATCCATTCTAAACTATCATACTTGTTTCACAACAGGACGGTGTTCGTATACCCATTCTAAACTATCATACTTGTTTCACAACAGGACGGTGTTCAGATACCCATTCTAAACTATCATACTTGTTTCACAACAGGACGGTGTTCGTATACCCATTCTAAACTATCATACTTGTTTCACAACAGGACGGTGTTCATACCCATTCTAAACTATCATACTTGTTTCACACCTGGACAGTGTTCGTATACCCATTCTAAACTATCATACTTGTTTCACAACAGGACGGTGTTCGTATACCCATTCTAAACTATCATACTTGTTTCACAACAGGACGGTGTTCAGTATACCCATTCTAAACTATCATACTTGTTTCACAACAGGACGGTGTTCGTATACCCATTCTAAACTATCATACTTGTTTCACACCTGGACGGTGTTCGTATACCCATTCTAAACTATCATACTTGTTTCACAACAGGACGGTGTTTGTATACCCATTCTAAACTATCATACTTGTTTCACACCAGGACGGTGTTCGTATACCCATTCTAAACTATCATACTTGTTTCACAACAGGACGGTGTTCGTATACCCATTCTAAACTATCATACTTGTTTCACACCAGGACGGTGTTCGTATACCCATTCTAAACTATCATACTTGTTTCACAACAGGACGGTGTTCGTATACCCATTCTAAACTATCATACTTGTTTCACAACAGGACGGTGTTTGTATACCCATTCTAAACTATCATACTTGTTTCACAACAGGACGGTGTTCGTATACCCATTCTAAACTATCATACTTGTTTCACACCAGGACGGTGTTCGTATACCCATTCTAAACTATCATACTTGTTTCACAACAGGACGGTGTTCGTATACCCATTCTAAACTATCATACTTGTTTCACAACAGGACGGTGTTCGTATACCCATTCTAAACTATCATACTTGTTTCACACCTGGACGGTGTTCGTATACCCATTCTAAACTATCATACTTGTTTCACAACAGGACGGTGTTTGTATACCCATTCTAAACTATCATACTTGTTTCACACCAGGACGGTGTTCGTATACCCATTCTAAACTATCATACTTGTTTCACAACAGGACGGTGTTCGTATACCCATTCTAAACTATCATACTTGTTTCACACCAGGACGGTGTTCGTATACCCATTCTAAACTATCATACTTGTTTCACAACAGGACGGTGTTCGTATACCCATTCTAAACTATCATACTTGTTTCACAACAGGACGGTGTTCGTATACCCATTCTAAACTATCATACTTGTTTCACAACAGGACGGTGTTCGTATACCCATTCTAAACTATCATACTTGTTTCACACCTGGACGGTGTTCGTATACCCATTCTAAACTATCATACTTGTTTCACACCAGGACGGTGTTCGTATACCCATTCTAAACTATCATACTTGTTTCACAACAGGACGGTGTTCGTATACCCATTCTAAACTATCATACTTGTTTCACAACAGGACGGTGTTCGTATACCCATTCTAAACTATCATACTTGTTTCACAACAGGACGGTGTTTGTATACCCATTCTAAACTATCATACTTGTTTCACAACAGGACGGTGTTCGTATACCCATTCTAAACTATCATACTTGTTTCACAACAGGACGGTGTTCAGTATACCCATTCTAAACTATCATACTTGTTTCACAACAGGACGGTGTTCAGTATACCCATTCTAAACTATCATACTTGTTTCACAACAGGACGGTGTTCAGATACCCATTCTAAACTATCATACTTGTTTCACAACAGGACGGTGTTTGTATACCCATTCTAAACTATCATACTTGTTTCACAACAGGACGGTGTTTGTATACCCATTCTAAACTATCATACTTGTTTCACAACAGGACGGTGTTCGTATACCCATTCTAAACTATCATACTTGTTTCACAACAGGACGGTGTTCGTATACCCATTCTAAACTATCATACTTGTTTCACAACAGGACGGTGTTTGTATACCCATTCTAAACTATCATACTTGTTTCACAACAGGACGGTGTTTGTATACCCATTCTAAACTATCATACTTGTTTCACAACAGGACGGTGTTCGTATACCCATTCTAAACTATCATACTTGTTTCACAACAGGGCGGTGTTTGTATACCCATTCTAAACTATCATACTTGTTTCACAACAGGGCGGTGTTTGTATACCCATTCTAAACTATCATACTTGTTTCACAACAGGACGGTGTTTGTATACCCATTCTAAACTATCATACTTGTTTCACACCAGGACGGTGTTCGTATACCCATTCTAAACTATCATACTTGTTTCACAACAGGACGGTGTTCAGATACCCATTCTAAACTATCATACTTGTTTCACACCAGGACGGTGTTCGTATACCCATTCTAAACTATCATACTTGTTTCACAACAGGACGGTGTTCGTATACCCATTCTAAACTATCATACTTGTTTCACAACAGGACGGTGTTCGTATACCCATTCTAAACTATCATACTTGTTTCACAACAGGTCGGTGTTCGTATACCCATTCTAAACTATCATACTTGTTTCACAACAGGACGGTGTTCGTATACCCATTCTAAACTATCATACTTGTTTCACAACAGGGCGGTGTTCGTATACCCATTCTAAACTATCATACTTGTTTCACACCTGGACGGTGTTCGTATACCCATTCTAAACTATCATACTTGTTTCACAACAGGACGGTGTTCGTATACCCATTCTAAACTATCATACTTGTTTCACAACAGGACGGTGTTCGTATACCCATTCTAAACTATCATACTTGTTTCACAACAGGACGGTGTTCGTATACCCATTCTAAACTATCATACTTGTTTCACAACAGGACGGTGTTCGTATACCCATTCTAAACTATCATACTTGTTTCACAACAGGACGGTGTTCGTATACCCATTCTAAACTATCATACTTGTTTCACACCAGGACGGTGTTCAGATACCCATTCTAAACTATCATACTTGTTTCACAACAGGACGGTGTTCGTATACCCATTCTAAACTATCATACTTGTTTCACAACAGGACGGTGTTTGTATACCCATTCTAAACTATCATACTTGTTTCACAACAGGACGGTGTTTGTATACCCATTCTAAACTATCATACTTGTTTCACAACAGGACGGTGTTCGTATACCCATTCTAAACTATCATACTTGTTTCACAACAGGACGGTGTTCGTATACCCATTCTAAACTATCATACTTGTTTCACAACAGGACGGTGTTCGTATACCCATTCTAAACTATCATACTTGTTTCACAACAGGACGGTGTTCGTATACCCATTCTAAACTATCATACTTGTTTCACAACAGGACGGTGTTTGTATACCCATTCTAAACTATCATACTTGTTTCACAACAGGACGGTGTTTGTATACCCATTCTAAACTATCATACTTGTTTCACAACAGGGCGGTGTTCGTATACCCATTCTAAACTATCATACTTGTTTCACAACAGGACGGTGTTCGTATACCCATTCTAAACTATCATACTTGTTTCACACCTGGTCGGTGTTCGTATACCCATTCTAAACTATCATACTTGTTTCACAACAGGACGGTGTTCGTATACCCATTCTAAACTATCATACTTGTTTCACAACAGGACGGTGTTCGTATACCCATTCTAAACTATCATACTTGTTTCACAACAGGACGGTGTTCGTATACCCATTCTAAACTATCATACTTGTTTCACACCTGGACGGTGTTCGTATACCCATTCTAAACTATCATACTTGTTTCACAACAGGACGGTGTTTGTATACCCATTCTAAACTATCATACTTGTTTCACACCTGGACGGTGTTCGTATACCCATTCTAAACTATCATACTTGTTTCACAACAGGACGGTGTTCGTATACCCATTCTAAACTATCATACTTGTTTCACACCTGGACGGTGTTCGTATACCCATTCTAAACTATCATACTTGTTTCACAACAGGACGGTGTTCGTATACCCATTCTAAACTATCATACTTGTTTCACAACAGGGCGGTGTTCGTATACCCATTCTAAACTATCATACTTGTTTCACAACAGGACGGTGTTCGTATACCCATTCTAAACTATCATACTTGTTTCACAACAGGACGGTGTTCGTATACCCATTCTAAACTATCATACTTGTTTCACAACAGGACGGTGTTCGTATACCCATTCTAAACTATCATACTTGTTTCACAACAGGGCGGTGTTCGTATACCCATTCTAAACTATCATACTTGTTTCACAACAGGACGGTGTTCGTATACCCATTCTAAACTATCATACTTGTTTCACAACAGGACGGTGTTCGTATACCCATTCTAAACTATCATACTTGTTTCACAACAGGACGGTGTTCGTATACCCATTCTAAACTATCATACTTGTTTCACAACAGGACGGTGTTCGTATACCCATTCTAAACTATCATACTTGTTTCACACCTGGGCGGTGTTCGTATACCCATTCTAAACTATCATACTTGTTTCACAACAGGACGGTGTTTGTATACCCATTCTAAACTATCATACTTGTTTCACACCTGGGCGGTGTTCAGATACCCATTCTAAACTATCATACTTGTTTCACACCTGGGCGGTGTTGTATACCCATTCTAAACTATCATACTTGTTTCACAACAGGGCGGTGTTCGTATACCCATTCTAAACTATCATACTTGTTTCACACCAGGACGGTGTTCGTATACCCATTCTAAACTATCATACTTGTTTCACACCAGGGCGGTGTTCGTATACCCATTCTAAACTATCATACTTGTTTCACAACAGGACGGTGTTTGTATACCCATTCTAAACTATCATACTTGTTTCACAACAGGGCGGTGTTCGTATACCCATTCTAAACTATCATACTTGTTTCACACCTGACGGTGTTCGTATACCCATTCTAAACTATCATACTTGTTTCACAACAGGACGGTGTTCGTATACCCATTCTAAACTATCATACTTGTTTCACACCTGGACGGTGTTCGTATACCCATTCTAAACTATCATACTTGTTTCACAACAGGACGGTGTTTGTATACCCATTCTAAACTATCATACTTGTTTCACAACAGGACGGTGTTCGTATACCCATTCTAAACTATCATACTTGTTTCACAACAGGACGGTGTTTGTATACCCATTCTAAACTATCATACTTGTTTCACAACAGGACGGTGTTTGTATACCCATTCTAAACTATCATACTTGTTTCACACCTGGACGGTGTTCGTATACCCATTCTAAACTATCATACTTGTTTCACAACAGGACGGTGTTCGTATACCCATTCTAAACTATCATACTTGTTTCACACCTGGACGGTGTTCGTATACCCATTCTAAACTATCATACTTGTTTCACACCTGGACAGTGTTCGTATACCCATTCTAAACTATCATACTTGTTTCACAACAGGACGGTGTTTGTATACCCATTCTAAACTATCATACTTGTTTCACACCTGGACGGTGTATGCATACCTCCCAATACCTCCCATCTTACTTATTTCACATCAGGACAAAGCCAGCAACATCTAATTTGTTTCACACTAGAACAGTGTTTGCATATATATTCTACAATCTCTCACTTGCTTCACACATTAGTGTAATGTTACCTACTATATACTTCAAAACACGTCAGTCAGTCTCTCGCCTGCCTCTCGCTGAAGGACGTTTCTCCATACTTCTCAATCTTTCTTCAGCTAAATGGTCAAACTGATGACACAATGCATGGGAAGTGAGTAAAATTTGTGTGACACTTGGTCAGACTTAAATTTGGAAGTACAAAACGCAGTTAATCAAATACAGCAATGATTATATAATTTGTGGACTACAAACCATCATACTGATGCACCCAGGTACTTTATCTTGTCACATTAAGGGAGCAGTTTCTTACGCCTTATTTCAATTTTGTGTTTGTAACCGATTAAAAAAACTGAAAGACTGACAAATATTTTTTGTGCATTCCAGCTTAGTCTCAACCATTTTAAGCATACAATAAAAACATACCAGCTCCTACTTCAAAGACTGAAAGTAATCTTGCAGTCTGACAAACTTTATTGCAATACAAATGTCAGATCCAGTGTGAGTCATTAAAAATTTCTTTCCTCATTCTTCAAATCAGACCTTTTTAGCACCAAAGTGAGTGAACGCAGTTGAAATAAGATATGGTAGAATACGCTTACAGACTTTTATTAACATTCACCTGGAAACATATGTCAATACATCCATCACACATGTGAACAGTGCACCCATAGTAAGGGTGGGGGATCTGTCAAGTTTATATGTAGAGAGGGAGATGTCATAACTTGACAATGGTGAGGCATAGCAGCATGACTAAATGGAATGCAAATCTGAAGGTACATGAATGAAACTAAGCACAGATAAGACGGTGGCAATGGCAGCAAATTGGGGAAATCATAAGAAGCTGAGAACAGAGATAGAAGGGAAGATAGTGGAACAGGTAAACAGCTTCAAGTATCTGGGAGGAGAGGTTGAGGATAAGGGAAGTCTGAATGAAGTGGTCAAAGCTAGAATCAGAGGGACTGCAGCCAACTGGCATAGAGTATCAGGTGTAGTCTATGACAGAAGAATGCCAAAGAAGCTGAAAAGTAAGGTGTACAAGACAGTGGTGCGACCAGTACTACTGTATGATACTGAAACCTGGGCAGTAAAGACAGAACAGTTGAAGAAGCTAGAGGTGATGGAAAGGAAGTGCCCGAGAAAGGTGATAGGATGCACACTGTGGGACAGACGAAGAATTGAGGACATAAGAGCAGAAGCCAAAGTAGCTCCAATTGCAGAAAAAATCAAAGAGAACAGATTACAGTGATTTGGGCACATGTGTAGAAAAGCAGAAGACAATGTGGTGAGGAAGATTTGGGACAAACAGGAAGAAGGTATGAGGAAGCGAGGACGTCCAGCAAAGAGGTGGATGGATTGTGTGAAAGAAGATCTACGACAATCAGGCATGAGTGTTGAAGAAGCCAGGAGTGTGGCACTGAATCGAAAGACTTGGTGAAAGTTAACACGATACCCCGACCCCATGTAGAACAATGGGGGAAAAAGGGGGGCTGATGATGATGGTGAGGCATAGCAGAGAGTAGGACTAGCTGGCACCACTGCAAGTTAACTATGACATTACTGGTCACATGGTAATGTAGTGTTACTCGTAAGTGCTCTAGAGCTTGACAGCAGTACCTGGTAGAACATTAGGCTTCAAACACTTCAATAAGGTGCATCATGTACCTAACATGCAAGCGTCACACAAAATCCAGTACCATTAGGGTCATAAGGATTTCCTGACTTTTCTGGCAAAGAGAAAACACATGAAAACTCCAGACTTGCACTGTTAGGCAACTTTGGAACTTTTCCTTTTTAAGGCAGAGTCCTGAGTCTCTCCCTGACACTTAGGGAGGCTGAACTCATAGGAATGACTCTTTATCCATTTTATTTATTTATTTACAGGTTGGTGGACTGGATGGTCTGCCTTTTTACAGCCGCTACCCAGATAATAACTTAGGAAAGAAGACCAATAACAGAAATAATTGTTCAGAAATATATCAGAGACCAACCTGTGCAAAAGGAAGGACTGAGTCACAAAAACATTTTGTAACAATGGAAAACTATGCAAAGTTATTTACACATTCCAACCAGCACTTTGGAAATTCTTTTAGATCGGGTAACTTGCTACCAAGAATTTTTCATGAAACTTATTATAGCTATGCTGTACGTACAGTCTCAGAATGAGGTAAGCCCATTTTTCAATAAAAAAATTCAAGTACTAGAAAGGAAAAATAGAATTTCTTGGGGGCTGCATGAAACAAAAAAAACCCTGAAATATTATTTGAAAGTAATGTGAAAAGCCATAGACGGATATGCAGGAATGCAACTAGAAATACACAAGTGAACTTTCATTGAGTATTAAAGAAGGTAGAACAAAAAAAAAAGAAGTTGCAGCAAGATGGAGTTCACCAAAATGAAAATGATTACAACAGGAACCACCAGGGAGCTCCAAACCATCAAAATGTGAAGTTTAATGAGAAGATGTGATCCCCAAACACACAAAGCTTTTGAGAGCAGTTCTTTGTCAATGTATAAAATATTCATGCACAGAAGATTTAAATACCAATTAGAATCTGTTTATTAACAAATCACAATGCAACCCAATAATTAAAGTGATAGTACATAAAAATTGTATTTAAAACAATAATTAATTCATACAAAACCATCCACTACTTAAAGTTTTACATTTGAGTTTAAGGATAGGCTTAATACTATCCACTGTATTCAAACCTGTATATACATCAGCTCTAAAATAATTAATCAATCTATATTCAGTAAACAGTTTATGCAATGCAATATCTCTGCCCCTCAGGTTTTTAATATTCTCTGAACTATTCTAAATTTAAAATATTGATATTTTCACATCTCATTAATATGTTTAAATAATGCATTAGTAGTATTTTTTCTGAGAATTGCTGACTGATGTTCACATATTCTTTCTTTAAGTTTAAATTGCCTTTGGCAAAATAAAAGAATATGCATTTCTCACAGGTAGCCAAATAAATAACATTCTCAGATGTACAAGTAGCAAAGCATTTAAAATAGGGTCTACATCAGATCATCAAATCCTAAATATGCGAACGCCTCTTTGTCGAACACCTATTCAATGAACAAACTAATCATCGAATGAACTTTACAGCGAAAACTTTCCTAGGGCAAACTGACAGCAGTCTGCCCTAGTGACTGTAAAAAAAAAAAAAAAAAATTAACACCTATGCAGGTGGGGGGGCTATGCCCCCCACACCTCCCCTAACTAAATATACCAACTCCGAGACCACACTACAATGGGAAAAAGGGCAAATTCCATATGGTGGCTAACCACTGTTTTCTCATAGGAAACTTTTCTCTGAAAACTTCGCTCGATGGATAGCATATTCGCTGAACAGGTGTTCAATGAGGACTGTGGACTCTCCCATGAATTTTATTTCCATCCGGTAAATCTGGTAATCAGCAGAAGACATTATTCATACTGATCACTGCTGCAGCAGCCTTAGCTATATGGGTAATATCATGCCAAGGATATAACAGGTGGCCAGCTTCCAATGCTTCAGGGCACTTTCCATGCACCCAAACTGTCAAGCACAAAGAGATGAGCTGGCTAAAACACAAGTTTGGGGAAAAGCCCTTCAAAGCTTTCCTACCAACACAGAGAGGGAGGCTGAGCCCTGTCTACACCCTGCCATAAAAACACACAAAAAAGGGGGTGAAGGGAGAGAGAGTGGCTACTGCAGTAGTGATCCTTCAAATACTGCTGCAACAGTGAGTATTCGAACATCTACTGTTACAGTAGGTTCAACTTACCCAACTGTACTGTGATCTTCATACTAATCACTGCTGCAGTTGCCTTAGCTATATGGGTAGATAAACATAGCTAGGTATATTTAGGAGGTGGAAGGAGAAGGGTCCAAAAGCCCCAGGTGAATGGTCCTAGCAAATCTTGATCTAGACATAGAGAAGGAATACACTTATAGTGCTTTGTAAAAGTATGTAGAGAGGACCATGTACCTGTTTCTAGAATACTTCTAGAATCCAACCCTTTCCAAAAAGCCATGGAAGAAGTCTAGGTCCTTGTAGAGTGGGCCTTGACCCTGAGTGGAACAGATTTATTATGGTGAGTATAACAAAAGGTAGTAGCCTTTGACAATCATTAAGAAATAGTCTGTCTTGGCACCGGTTGTCCCTTCTTCTTACCTTTACAAGAAATGAACAATTGATCCAATGATCTGAAAGATTTAGTTCTGTAAAGGTAGTACCTGAGTCGTCTGTGGATATCCAAAGTATGGAGTATCCTTTCTCCCACATTTTTAGGTTCAGGAAAGAAAATGGGGAGATGGATAGGCCTCACATACCCTCTCAAGCATTTGTTTTCTCAGTAGATTGGAAATTATTATTTTAACTATTTTGAACATCAAGCCTGGGACATAACTTATTTCTTATATGCATGGAAACTGTGTTTTTTTCTTACAAATGATTTTTGCTCAGGTTACTCTTTCACTGAAATATCTCTCGACCATAGTCAACATCAGCATACTTCTTAAATTTTTTCACTTTTTGTCATTGGTACGTGTGGTATTACCCAAAGAATCTTCATTTTTTTTGCACCTTTTTGTGTTTCTCTAGCAAATGTTATTTGCTCACTACATCTATTTTGTATAATTCCCTGCTTGGTTTGTTTGCCAATTCACACTGAACTGTTGTAAGTTTAGTAACATCCTCTGCAATCACAGAGCTATCTTACATAAGGCCATTTTGAATACACTTTGCAGCCTGTATTATGTTTCTACCTGAACAACTATATAATATGGATAATAGTTCCTTTTCTAACTTAGCTTATTTCTTTTGTACTTTTTGTAAATGCTCTTGACCCTTTGACAGCTAGCCTTTTTGTAGGATCATAGCTCTAATACCATTCTGACTGATATCTACATGCATCACAATTGGCTTATCCATACTGCAGCATTATACGCAAATTATACACCAATAACTTGTCTTCCGACGACATATAAACTATACACGGGAATTGATGCTGACAGAATTTATAGTAATGTAGAAGAAAACTCAATTATGGCAGTAGAACAAAAGGGCAATAAAAGAAAGTCATATGGAACAAAGGATCATTTTTTGTTAAACAACGTTATAGTGGAGAACTGTAAGAACGGGAAGAATCTAAGTATGGCATGAATTGACTACAAAAAAGCATTTGATAGTATCCCACATTTATGGATAAAAGAGTGCTTAAAAATGTATAAGATACATCTTACACTGATTGACTACATTACAGTAACCATGAAACAGTGGCAGACCACTTTGCAATTAAGCCATGATAAAGGACAGATTATTATCCCAGGGATACAAATCCAAAGGGGGATATTCCAGGATGACTCTCGGTCATCGTTGCTATTCTGCCTTACCATTAATCCATTAAGCTATTTACTTAACAGCTTAGGCCATGGCTACAATTTGGCTTCTACTAAACAAAGTCAAATGACTTCTCATCTTCTCTTTGTCAATGATTTAAAACTGTATAGCTCATCAGATGAGGACCTGAAAGCACAGCTGCAGGTTGTTAAAACTTTTTGGATGATATTGGAATGTCATTTGGTCTTGATAAATGTGCAAAAGCAACCTATAAAAAAGGAAAACTGCAGCACCAGGAAAACATCAGTTTGGGACAAGAATGTGATATAAATTAACTTGAGCAAGAGGGAATGCATAAATACTTGGGAAGTGATGAAGGGTCAGCAATAAAACATGAACAACTGTGAATAAAGCTCAGTAAGGAGTACATTAGAAGACTTAAATTAATCCTGAAAACAGCACTGACATCTAGGAACAAGATCCAAGCTATAAATCAATTTGCTCTTCCTGTCCTAACTTATAGTTTTGGAGTAATTGACTGGCCCCAAAAATTGGATATTAAAACAAGAAGGATGCTTCATGCTCACCAAATGATTTATAAAAATCCGTGTACACCACGATTATATATTGCCTGTTCCGAAGGAGGGATGGGCCTCCTTGAAATTGATTACATGTATAGATCTGCTATCGTGGGACTCCACACGTATCTGCTGACCTCACAGGATCCAAATGTAGTGAAAGTTTTGAAACATGAGGAGAATAAATCTAAGATGATATCTCTGCTTAATTTAGCAGAAGCTTATCAACGTCAAGCAGGAATGGAAATCAGACCAGAAGTAGATAAAAACCAGGCAGCAACTGAATGTGCTAAAAAAACAAAAGTAAGAATATAAGGTAAAGGACCAGATGAGAAGGCAAGTAATGTGGAAAAAACATAAATATAGCTGCAAGTATAGAAAACTTCTGGAAGAGCCTCGTGTTGATCAAGAACAAACACAGGAATGGTTAAGGAGAGGTGAATTCACATCAAGAAATGAAAGGTTAATATTGGCAGCCCAAGATAGTGGGCTACGTACACGCTGGTTTACAAAGTCCGCTGAACATGCGGGAGAAACAGACATATGTAGGTTTTGTAAAACTGAATTGGAAACAATCACACACCTTGTTGCTGCTTGCAACACACTAATGGCAGTGGGACTGTATACTGAAAGGCATAATAATGTGGCAAGACTGTTACACTGGAGATTGTGCAAACATTATGGTATTGAAGTGGCTGAAAAACACTGGAAACATTAGCCACAAAGAATCATAGAAAATGATGATGTTTATATCACATGGGATCACCCAATACCAACAGTTCAAAAGATAGATGCTAGAAAACTGGATACAGTGGTCCAAGAAAAGAAGACAAAAGTAGTATTGATCATTGAAATCGCCACACCACGCCCAGTGACTACAGTGTCTTCCGTAGAGAGAGACACAAAGTCATAAAATCCCTTGATCTGCAGGCAGAAATGATAGTCATGTGGAAGAAAGATACCCAGACAGTTCCAATAGTAGTAGGAGCAACTGGTCTTATAAAAAATAATTTACAATCATATTTAGATGTATTACCAATTCATGTAACAACGTACGAATTGCAGGAGTCATTACTGGACACATTGCAGGTGCTGCAAAGAGCACTTTTGACTAACATCAAAGAGTGAAACAATACTAATTTCATGAACTTTAGTCATACTTTGACTTAGGAATAGGGTCCATTCCTGTCATGGTATTAGAAACCCAAAAGATTTGGAGAAATTAAAAGCAGCATTTTAACACTGAAGCATTTAAAAACTGTTACCATGTTCAAGGCACCATTCCATACATCTTGTTTTAACAATATTTAGAGGCACAGTTATTTCAGATAAACAAGATACAGACTTTGCACTATCCATGACAGTGCATCATTCATAGAAACCTCTGTACTATCTACTTAGCTTCTGGGCTTAGTATATACACCTTTGCATATTTTTTCTAAATCAGATCTCATGCCCTCGGATGACAGAGTAAAACCCATTTATTTCAGATGTCATTCTTTTAATTTACTCTGTTCAACTTGCAATTATGCTGCCTTAATCTATGCAGCAGCTGAACTATTCTCTGCCATACTTTCCCCATATCTGATTCCCCACACTAACAGATCATTGGTTATGTTCACAACTCCATCCAAGCATCCACTTATGCAGGAAAAAGCTCTTCTGAACACCTCTTGTGCTGATAATATACAAAGAAGAAGTATGAGAAATCTGTATCTTCCTGATGGCAAATTAGATGTACATATTTTAGCTTACTTTGTCTTGTTATACCTGCCAGAAACCATTGTTTGCATCTAGGACTGACAAAAACTCAACAATTGGCAATCATTAAACTACCTCTTCATCTACACGCAATGAGGAATGCTCTGTCTTAATCACTCTATTCAGATCTTGTGGATTAATGCAATGCAAACATTTTTCCTCCCTGCAGCTAACCATCAGCTGCCACCAGTTCCTACTCATTTCACCCGATCTAATAGAGCTCGTTCAGCTTCCTCAGGCTCAACCAAAGCCAAGTCCAGGGCCGGTAAGGTGATTGAGAATGCTGCTGTAGTATCATGCTGCTTCTCAGGAGTGTGCCATAAATCCAGTCACCTTGTGACAGCCTTAATGGCTCTGCAACTGCTGCCCTTGGGATGTTCATATGTTTACAGGTGCATACTAGATTAACAACCACCAGGGTCTTTATAAGTCTAGCGGTGCAATCCAAACCAACTGTGTCCCTAAGTATGTTGTGTATTTATTAGGGGGTTTATTAGGAGGCATGTTAGTTAATTAGTTTCTAAAGGTTACATGTGGGCTATATTAGCTTGGACATTTCTGTCTACCTCTGTCTATCACAGCCATGATGGCAATACCTGTGGTGAATTTCTGATTTCCATCTACTGGTCAAGGGTATGTTTAAATAGGGTTACGGATGGACTCTGGTTCCCATGGATTGGGAGCCTGTCCCACAGCATGGGAATCCTCTGAGACAAATATCTGTCTCACCAACATGTCTTATTTATTTCACGAGTAAAATTTAAATCCTTGGATCTAGTGGTTGTAATGCTGTTCATATTGTGGATGTGCAAAAAGGCATAGATCACCTCTCAGTTACCAGTAGGAAACAGAATATAGAGATAGAAGCATTAAGGTGATCCATACAGGACAGTGTGTTTATACCCTAGATTCTCCTGTAAGGAATCTTAGGGGGCATTCCAACTGTTGGATATGTCTTGTCATGTACATACCGAAGGGGCATTATGCTCAACGACGGGTTTGATAAGGGCTGAATAAAATGGCACTGTGACTTCCTAAGACCTGGATGCCATGCCTTTACTTATAAGTTGGGCAACATTTACTTACTACCTAGGCCACATGTTGGTCCAAGGCCAGATCACTGGGTAGATATGTTCCCAGATCCCTGACTACTTGGTCAACTCTTAGGGGTGTCTTATAGATGAAGTAATTATCCTGGGTGGTAGTTCTCCCAAAAAGGCATTATAATATTTTTCTTGGTACTGAGTTTTAATCTGTGACTTTGGCATCAGTCATTTGCCCATGTTAGAACCTCTTATACGATGTTTGTGTCATGGGGGAATCTATGATACCTTCCAATTTGCAGTCATCTATGAACTTCATCAGCCAAAGGCCCCCAACATTAGCCTTTACCTCTGCGAAGTAGATGCCAATAGAAGTGTCCCCAGCATGGAGTCCTGAGGTACCCTGCTAGTGACTAGTCTTTTAGTGAAGGTGGTATCAATAATCCTGACTTCTTGGGTCCTCTCTGTGAGACAGCTAACAATCCAGTGAATTATGCTGGAGTTTATGCCTGAGTTTGTCAACTATATCTGAGTGGGATATTGTATTGAATGCCTTAGCCAGGTCCAGGTAAGCGGTATGCACTGTTGTCCACTCATCCATTGCCTTGGTTACCTTCTCAAAGAGGTACACCAAGTTTAGTAGGCATGACCTTCTCTTGACAAAGTCAGACTGGGTTGGGTCCAGTATCTGAAGGTTGTCTATGTTTTTGTTGATCATTTCCATGCTAATTCGTTCCATGGCTTTGCATATTAGACTAGTCAGACTAACGGGTCAGTTGATGGTCCACTCTTATGAAGTGGGATAACTGTAGCAGTCCTCCATTCTTGTGGTATAAAGTCTGTTTTGTGGCTACAGTTGAAAAGTGATTCAAGTGGTCCTAATAGGTCATGTTTCAAGCTATTTAGGAGGCATCACAGGATACTGCCTGTGCCCACAGATACTGTGTTTTTGACCTTAGTGAGCTCTGCCAGGACCTGCTCCCTGTTAACAGTTGGGGTGAGAGTTAAGTCAGTATTTCATGGCAGGACACAGGGGAAAGTAGTGGGTGAAGTTTGAGATGACTTTGTCAGCCAGAAAATATGCTATGCCTTTCTGCACAGTGACAGTAGCACTACTGACCACCAGTCTAGCACACGAATGTATGCTGTCTTTGAGGTTTTGGACATAACTGTAAAAGGCCTTGTAGTTGTCTTTGGCCTGTGAGGCTACCTTGACCTTATAATTGGCCTTGTTGGACTTAATCAGTCTTTTTATCTTCCTGTTTAGTTTAGTGAGCTCCTATCATTATGGGAACTGCTCTCATGGATTTTAGCCATGACTTTTTTTTCCTTTTGTTCTATATCCTATTAAGGATAGGATTCTACCAATGTGGTTTGTTTTAGGCTTATTTCTAGTAAGCACAGCAACCTCCATACAGCAATTTACATGATTGTACAGGGTCTCTGTGAACAATTCTGCATAGTTTGTATGAACTCGAGGATTAGAAGGAGAATCAAATTTTGACAAACTATCACTTAATAGGATGTAGTTTGCTTTCAAATAGATCCTAACTGTCACAGGGTTTGATGATTTTTATTTTGAAGGAGACAGCTTTGTGGTCCAACCTCACCAATTATGATGTGACATGGGGGGGGGGGGGTTGCAGCACTCTTCCATATCGATGGGTACCAGGTCCAGTATGTTTGAACCTCTGGTGGGTGTGTGCACTATCTGGTCAAGGGTATTTGCATTTAATTGTGTTTAATAAAGTCCAGGAATTGTAGTGCATGTGAGTATTTGGCAGTGTATGTTTCACAGTCTATAGAGGTGCAGTTAAAAGATTCCTATACATAGGGTATTTGGTTTAATAGTGAGTGCCTCTAGAAGATCTAGGTATGAGCTATGGGATTCTAGGGACAGACAGGGTGACTTATACCTTGCTAGGATATGGTATGGGACTTTGACTATGGTGATTTGCATGTGGATAAATTCCAGGGAATCATCCAGTTTAACCAATCTAGAGTTATGCCTGTGGCTAATATGGAATGAGACTCCTGGCCTACTTTACTTTTAAGTGCTACATAGGATCATAGAAAGTTATTGCGCTATTGGCCCTGAGGCCCTTATAAGCCTAGCCAAGAGTTTAGCCCATGTTTAGACAAGTCAGCAACCAAAGCCCCTGTTTAGCAGGGACACAGGTGGAATCCCAGGGGTGTAATTTCTGTTTCCCATCCAGTTATCCAGGTTGCGCTTAAAAAGGGTTATTGAGGTACTTTGTTTTACATGGAGAGGGAGTGCATTCCACAGAAGGGGGTGTCTCTGGGAGACAAATTTGTCCCAACAAGTCCTATTGATGTCACAGACCAGGTTGAGGTTGTGCTTGCATGTTACTGGAGTGGAGCTTTACTTGCGGATATGCAGCAGTCCGATCAAGGCGGGGTCTGAGATTGCTTTTATGTCAAACAGAGGTTACCTCTGAGGAGTCTGTATGAAACTGAGTAGAGGGACAGGGCTTTTACCTTTATCTGTGTAGGGTAGATGTTTGAGGCCCTGGATTCTTCTAGTGAGGAACCTCTGTGGTCTCTCCAGCTGCTGCATGTGCTTTGCGAGGTACATGCCGAAGGGAGCACTGTACTCAATAATTGGCCTTATAAGGGAAGAATACAGGGATGTTATGACCTCCTTTCCCTGGATGAGATACCCTTACTTATGAGGTGGGCCATATAGAAAGCCTTCCATACAACGGAAGCAATATGGTGGTCAAAAGTCAGGTTGCTATCAACCTGGGTGTCCAAATCCCTCACAACTGACTGCATGTTTAGGACATTGTTATTAATGTGATAATATGTGGGGATGTCAATCTCCCCAAAGGAGATGATGATGCATTTTTTGGCATTCAGCTTGAAGCCATGTTTCTGGCACCAGTCATTTGTTTAGGTGAGACCCTCTTTGAGGACGTCCACAAAACTTGGGGAATTGATGACCGCGCCCAGCTTGCAGTCATCTGCAAATCTGGTCAGCCATAGCCCACTGGTTTTGGCGTGCACCTCAGAGAAGTATATCCCAAATAACAAAGGCCCCAAGACCAATCCCTGGGGTACACCACTTGTTACTGGTCTACTGCTTGAGGTGGCATCCCCTATTTTGATTAAGTGGGTTCTATCATTGAGCCAGTTTGCTACCCACCTGATAACATATGGACTGATGCCTAGTTGAGAGAGAGTTTATCTATTATACCTGAGCGTGGAATAGCACCAAAGGCTTTGGCTAGGTCAAGGTAGGCAGTGTGCACCATCTTCCGCTGTCCATGACATGACCTTCCCTTGACAATGCCAAACTGTGTGTATTTGGAGGTTGCCAATGTCCCTGTTAATTAGGTCCACGATAATCCGTTCCATGGCCTTGCAGATCAGGCTAGTCAGGCTGATGGGTCCATAGTTTCCTGGATCGGTGGACACTCCACCTTTGTGTAAGGGGATGACAGTGGCTGTCCTCCACTCAGCTGGGACAAAGCCAGCACTCAGGCTTTGGTTGAACAGGGTGACTAAAGGTGCTGCGAGTTCATGCCTGAGATCATGTAGGATGCTGCCTGGGATGTTACTGGGTCCCACGGAGGCTGTATTTTTTTTTTGCCTTTGAGAGGGCAGTGATGACCTGTTCCCTAGAGATAAGGGGAGGGGGCCAGGTACTGAGGATGTCCTGATTTACTGATGGGGGGACAGAGGGGGTGAAGTTTTCACTGAATCTGTCAGCCAGTAGGTTGGCTATATCTACAGCATTTGTGTATGTGGTGTCCTTGACCACCAGATCTGAACAGATCTGGGTGCTTCCTTTCAGACTGCGGACATATGTGAAGAAGGCCTTACAATTGTCTGTAGTAAATGTGGCCAATTTGGACTCGAAGTTGGCTTTAGAGGAATTCACTAGTGCTCTTATTTGCTTGTTCAGGCTAAGGAAAGATTGCTTCCATTTGGGCACCTGCTCCTTCTTGGTCCTGGAATGCATTTTTTTTCCTTTTGTTATAGAGTTTATTTATTGCAGATGTCCATTAGACAGATTTACTCTTCCTTGCAGGGGATGACTTTGTCCTGTCAGGTATTCCTGATTTCATGCATCTATACAAGTGCTCATATAGTACTTTGGTGCAGATTTGAACATTGGTGCCAGTTCCGACAGAGGGGGGGGGGCTGTGAAGCTGTTTATACCATCCCTCTGGAGAAGTGCTTTTGCTTGACCCTAGCTAGAGAGGGGTCAGTGGAGATGCTGACTTTGAAAGTGACCACTTCATGGTCTGATCTTACCACGGAGGATGATACTGTGGAGGTGCTGCATTGGTTACTCATGCTGGTTAATACCAAGTCTAAGATATTACCACCTACAGGTGCTTTTCTAGCAGTATCAGTCACTGGTGCTGCATCATATTGTATTTATATATAGTATTCTTCTGGCAAAACTCCTAAGCCAGTAATTAAAAAAATCAACTTAGTCATGCAACATGGCTTCCCTATACCTCATCAAGATACAACTTGATGAAGTTGAATACGATTTCATCTGATGAAGTTAATTTCTCTAGTGCTGACCTCTCTGATTGTTTGTGCAACTATGGAATTAGTCTATACAAGTTTGGGGAGGGGTCCCCTCCCATGTGGGTGGTGTCTGGGAGCTTGTTCCTGGAAAAAATGCTTATTTTTATTTTTTCATAAGGTCGGGTTCCTAATGGTTCGAACTTGATGAGCTTAGCCATCACTGAGTTGTGATTCATGATATGTAGGTGAAGCATGCAGGATACCATTGTTATGATTCTCCACAGTATCTCAGACTACTCTGTAACATGGCAGTTTATTCTGAATATATGAACTCTTTCCTTTTACAGTGTGAATTATTTTTTACTAATCATGGTTTCCCACAATCCACATGACTTAAAGCATAAAGAGAATTGATTTCTTGAAGCGCAACTCTTTGTAAATGAATAGATATCATTTTATTTTTGTGCTGACATATATGCAAGTTCTGACCTAATGCAGGCAGTTTATGGCCAGAATAGGTTACGCAATAAGAAACAGCACTCTCAAGTATTTTCCAATCTCAATTGTTTAAAGGCATTTTTGACAAAATATTACCCTCTGAAAAGAAATAGAAAGACTACAAAGACATATTAACAAAGGAAGAAAGGACAGAATATTTGCACGGAAATGTCTATATATCTACTTTTATATTCCGACTAGGTTGTCCAAAATGTTACCCACAAGTGATGAGACCTGCTGGAGATGTAAGAAGGAGGGGGGGGGGGGAGCCACATCTTCTGGGATTGTGAAGACAGAAAGAAAGTACAACAACTGATAAGGGAGAAAGGATTAGGGGAGGTGAACATTATAAAAAGCTATTCCTATCAGGATTTACACAAGAAATACACCAACAAAAAGAATCAGTACATACAAGAGACAGTAGCATAGTTCTCTAGCTACCTTACTGACTGACTCCAGTCAGTGAAATGGCACTCTGCTCTACGTACTCCCCTTCCACTAAGAATGGGTGTTCCCCAAGGATCCATTCTTGGTCCATTACTTTTTAATATCTTTACCAACTTACTCCTCTTGTCCTCAGTCAACCATTGTCCAATACGCAGATGACTCCACAGTCATCACTATTGCCAACTCACCCTCTGAACACCTATCAACCACCCAGTCATCCTTTAACTCGGTAAAGACATGGCTCTTTAATAATCAGCATATCCTCAACCCTAAAAAAACAGTTACTTTTCTTTCTTCCCAAAAATGTAAACCATATCAAATCTTCCTTCTCCATAATGTCCCTTAACAATACTCCCGTAACTGTCAAAACAAGCACAAAACTGCTCGGTGTTACCAACGACAATCAACTAAAATTTGAACTGCACATAAATAATTGCATCAGAAAAACTCATCAGAAACTGGGACTCCTATATAAAAAACCTATAGAAGAAAAAAGGGAATAGAGGAATTAAACAGTATATAATTCACCTGCAATCACAAAAGACAGCAGGGCTCTATGAGAACAAAGGAAGAGAGAACATTCAAAAGTAGGATTTTTTTCTTGATTATAAATAGTCACGCACATCAATTAAGAGATTTGGGTAATGTCTAATAAAGAGAATGGAATAAAAATTGGGACTTCTAAAAATGAATATTGCATAGGAAAAGTATAATGATGCGTGTATGACGACTTAAAGGTCAAAGTGTGTAGCTGCGAAGAATGGGTAAGTGGGGATGTACAGAATTAGTAATAAAATCAACCCAAATATATTATAACTGAAGCCACCCACCATCATCAGAGATTATGAAGCATCCCATGCATGTAACCTGTACAACTGATACTTGTTGAAAACCCACATTCTGTAATTCACATTTCTTTCCAATAGTCTGCCACACACAGTTTCACTTCAATGGATGCATTTTTTTAGTTTACTATGTCACGTAACTTCATTGAAATGTTACCCAGAAATAAAATAATTTTCATGTTTCTCTTCAACAGCATGCAAGTTCTTTTCAGTGCATTTATTTTTCCATTTACAGACTTTAGAGGAATGCCTTTTTCTGGTGCATATTCTTCAGGACTAGTTAAAAGGCAGGAAATGTTCTTTCTCACATTTTATGGACACACTGCAAAGCTTATTAAACCTGATTTGAATGTCTCTATTTATCCTTTCACTGTTACAATGTATTGCACACATTTGTTACCTTTGCAACAAATGTTGCCTTTATTTCTTATTTCTGCCTAATTTGACTCATGTTTTATCTTACACACATTCATTTCTTAAAAGAACAAGAGTAGGTATCAGCCTACAGTGCAATGGAAAGAATCCAAAAATACTTGCTCAAAGCAACAAAGATGGACCATTCAGAAACCACAGTCCACACCTGCAGCTTACCTGACATCTGCTCTATTTTTGATTTTGTATGATTATACGGAGAAGATTCCATATTTTTAAATACATTTTCTTTCTTGAAATGTCTTGTTCAAAAGGCATTCTGATGCCACAATGAGAGGGAAAAAAGCAGGAAACAAAGCAGTTAATTCAGCATGTCAGTGGTGTAGGGGACTGAACAATAACTAAGATTCAGGCAACCCAGGATTGAGTAGCAGCTTGGACACTCAATAATACAGGCAGGGTGCTTGGGGGGGAACAGCAAGATTTGCCTGCAGCCAGAGATGCATACTGGTGGAAACAGCTTTTTTTTCTCATTGCAAGGCAGGCAACTTATGAAGTGTGTGTGTGTGGTGGTGGGGGGGGGGGGGGTCCATGCATGGAATGACATACAGTGGATATAAAAAAAGTGTACACACTCCTGTTAAAATTCCAGGTTTCTGTGATATAAAATAATGAGACCACAATAAATCATTTCAAAACTTTTCCCACCTTTAATGTGACCTATAACCTGTACAATTCAATTGAAAAACAAATCTGTTAGGGGGAAAAAAAATCTAAAAAATAAAAAACGTACAATACACTGGTTGCATAAGTGTGCACACCCTTAAAGTAAAACTTTGCTGTGTGTGCACACCCTTAAAATAATACTTTGTTGAAGCACCTTTTGATTTAATTACAGCATTAAGTCTTCTTGGGTAGAAGTCTATCAGCATGGCACATCTTGACGTGGCAATATTTGCCCACTCTTCCTTGCAAAAGCACTCCAAATCTGTCAGATTGCAAGGGCATCTCTTGTACACAGCCGTCTTCAGGTCACCCCACAAATTTTCTATTAGATTTAGGTCTGGGCTCTGGCTGGGCCATCTCAAAACTTGGGGTCATTCTCACGTTGAAAAGTGAAATTCCTCTTCATCTTCAGCTTTCTAGCAGACGCCTGAAGGTTTTGGGCCAAAGGTGACTGGTACTTGGAAATGTTCATAATTCCCTCCGCCTTGACTAAAGCCTCAGTTCCAGCTGAAGAAAAGCAACCCCAAAGCATGATACTGCCACCACCATGCTTCACCGTGGGGATGGTGTTCTTTTGGTGATGCGAAGTGTTGTTTTTGCACCAAACTTACCTTTTGGAATTGTGGCCAAAAAGTTCAGCCTTGGTCTCATCAGACCATAACACATTTTCCCACATGCTTTTGGGAGACCTGATGTATTATTTTGTAAATTTTAGCTGGGCCTGGATGTTTTTGTGTGTAAGAAAAGGCCCCCGTCTTGAAACCCTACCCCATAGTCCAGACATATGGAGAATATGGGAGACTGTTGTCACATGTAGTACACAACCAGTACGTGCCAGAAATTCCTGCAGCTCCTTCAGTGTTGCTGTAGGTCTCTTGGTAGCCTCCCTGACTAGTTTTTGTCTTGTTTTTTCATCAATTTTGGAGGTACGTCCAGTTCTTTGCAACGTCAATGTTTTCCCATATTTTCTACACTTTTTGATGACTGTGTTCACTGTGTTCCATGGTATATCCAATAATGTGGAAATTTTTCTGTAAATTTCTCCTGACTGATGCCTTTCAACAATTAGATCACTTTGATGCTTTGTAAGCTCTCTGTGAACCACGGGTTTTGCAGTAGCAGGCAACTGAGTAAATGTCAGGAAATGCCTACTAGGACAACAACTTTATTTGGGGTTAATCAGAGTCTCAATTGATGGCAGATCTGTACCCAAGAAGACTGAATGTGTAATTAAATCAAAAGGTGTTTCAAAGTATTAGTTTAAGGGTGTGCACATACACAACAAAGTATTAGTTTAAGGGTGTGCACACTATTGTACAGTTTTATTTTTTATATTTTTCCCCCTAACAGATTTGCTTGTTTTTCAATTGAATACAGGTTATAGGTCACATTAACGGTGGGAAAAGTTTTGAAATGATTTACTGTGGTCTCATTTTTTTTATATCACAAAAACCTGGCATTTTAACAGGGGTGTGTATACTTTCTATATCCACTGTAGGTGATGATGTCATCACTGTGTCCTGTTAAGGATTCTGTTCCTTTATATAACCTTTCAGCCACGTATTTGATGCTCGCTCCTTAATTTTCCACTCTCATTAATGAGTGGGAAGTGGCTGTCTCAAAAGTCAAAGACATTGAGGTTGTTCTCTCTCCCTGGAGTCGACAGAAAGTTCCATCTGAGAATTATACTAAGATTCAGGCACTCCTTCTATTCACTCAAAATGCATGCACAAGAGGGGAACTTGACCATCTTCGGTGATAAAGATCATGAGATCACTCTCCACCTTGAGAGGGACATAATGAATGCCTGTAGGGTCAAGTGGGATTCAGCTGGGATGGACAGTGAGCATAGTAAATGGGGAAAAATATTCTAATAAAAGATTAATTTTATGTTCTAAAATAGGTGTATATTCCTTGTCCTTCTCGCTAAATTCTTCTTATTAAATTTTGAATAAAGTTCACAGTTATCACAATCTTGACTGCCTCCAAGTCTTAAAATGCATTCCAATTAAAAATCTTAGAGGTAATCTAACAGTGCTTGTTTGTTTACTTATTTATTTATCTATCCATCCATCTTGTCCATTGTCACTAACTTCAGGTCCTGCCTGCCCCTATGATCTCTATCTGCCAGTCTCATCTCAGTCTGCTCTTCCTCATGTGACATGCACGAGGAAGGTCCAGAGCATAGGTCCTCCACCGCCATGCACATGCTAAAGGGATGCAAGCCATGCCAGGTCAAGTGGAGTAAGATGAGAAGAGCAAGGATCATTATAGAGCTGCTTGCGGCATTTTTCTATAGTCCAATGTCCCTCTCCATGTGCCAGTACTGGTTTTGTATTAGAACATTACCCCACCAGATGCGCAGTACCAAGGACCACCCAAGCCCCGCCCAGCACTCTGCGCATGATGCTTATTTTGAAAAGTGCTTTGAATAAACATGGGAAAACCATCCTCAGAAAAATGAGTATGCTAAACTCTCTTTCGGCTTTTCCCGGTTAGGAGACACCACAGCGGAACTTCGGTCCGCTAATGACTGGCAGTGGATTTTTACGGTGCAGAGTTGCCAACCCAACACCCAACCTTCAAAGAAGCTATACTCATTCACACACGCACCTACCTGTATGTCTTTAAGCGTCACTTGACCACGGGGAGGACATGCACACTCCACACAGAAGGCGTTCCAGCCGAGAATCGAATGGGAGAACCTCTTGCTGTGAGGCAACAATGCTATGTAATTATTTCAGTACAAAGCCTTTTCTTCCTTATTTGCTGGTACCAGGATTTCCAATTTCCAGTGATCAAAAGCTTCGATATATTTACTACATCTTAGACTAAATAATTTGGCAGAGCGTGTACTTACAAATGCTATACCGATCCAAACAGATTTACCTATTCAAACTAACAAAGAATATGCTGTATTTATACAAAAGTATTACACTATTATGCTGAGAATTACAATTCTTTAAAGGGGAGGGGTACGAACACATAATATGCTACATGTATAAAAACTATTACATAGACTTAAAATTCCTATTCTGTAAAGGTGCGGGGTGCGGGTGGCAACCTTTCTGGGAGGTCTTTTTTATTGCATTTATTGAATTTATTTATTGTCCCACTGCCTCAGAATATTGTTTGTTGCTTTATCTCCAGAAAAATCTTTAAAGAAAGGTGGATGGTGAAGGGGGGGGGGCTTGCCCCCTGCAAAATCATTACTGCACAACATTATACCAAAGAAAGGTGGGGGGTGCACGGGTTATGGGTATGGACTGCAAAACGGGAACTTGTGGATACTGCGTACATACCCGCCCTTCTGACCTGCTTCTTACCCTATAACACAGTATGTAGTTAAGTACAAAGTGACAAAGCAAGTCAGACACCCAGGACATGGGGTGTTTTCGACAGGACACTTATAAATATAGAAAATGAGAATAAGTTTATTTAATCTCTGTTTTACATATCGTATACTAAAAGCTGTGGAACTGTAAGCATGAAGCCTGTGTTAAAAATGGTCATAGAATTAATATTCTAGGTTTACCACCTGTCCCACTTTGCGAGGGACAGTCCCTCTTTGGGCAGTTGTGTCCTGCAAAAAAATTGCAAAAATGGCCTATGTCCTGAGATTTTTGGGCAAAATTATTTCCTATATTTTATGTAATAGTTGCTTAAAACAGTTATTCTGTATCTGAAATACCTAAATGTTATCAGAAACAGAATAAGCAACTAAAATGCTACAAGAATAAGCTTTTATTTGGGCAAAAAAGTGAAGTTCTGTCCTTTGTACTGGCCGTGGGTATGTTTTGGCCTGGAAATCTGCTATTTGTACCACAATTGTCCCACTTTGGGCATTTGAAAAGGTGGCAACCCTGTAATATTCACAATGTATATTCACCATGTATAACCTACATGGCTTGTCACTCAGCCCTGTCAATCGCGTAGGCCACGCCCATTCCTGCGCGAAAATCGCGGTGGGGTAATATTCTAATACAAACCCCAATACTATGTCCGGCTAGCAGACCATATGAAGACTCTCCAGTGCATGTGCCATCCCTGGTCTATACATCTAACTCCATCCTTGCCTTAGCCCTGTTCAACTCTGAGCTCCATCTCCACAAGGGAGAATACACACACAGCTTTCTTCCATGACAGGCACGTTGTTTCTAATTCCATTGCTACCTCTGGAAAGCCATTCCATTCAATACAACCTACTCTTTGGGAAAGCCTTCCTTATATCACTATTGGACAATTCACATCTCTCAACTGTACAGGATTTTGCAGACTGTCCGGATTTTTCCCTCATATTTTTGGCCCGTTTTTCGTACAATTGTGGTTTTCTGACAAATCGTTAAAGACTGAGATCAGAAAATAATGACAGTTGACTTTCGGACTTCATACCCTTCAGAAAATTCATACTAATGCAAAACCTGTTATTCTATCAACTTTCCAAGTTTGTAAAAAAACTGTCACTATTTTTGGGCCACTACCCATTTATTTATGGCTTTGTCCAGATTTCTTTCTCTAAGAGGTTGAGAATTAGTTTGAGCATCCTTTCGTCTTAAAGGTGTTGGCTGTCTCTCTCTTTCCTCCGTGTTGAAAATTATTTTTTGCACTATTTAAAAGTACTCAAACACACACGAGAATAAACAACTTATGACAATCCTCAAATATGATTTTAAGGATAAAAAAGCGCTATGGATTTTGCCCAGTTCTGTATTTGTTGAGGACATTTGTTGAGAGTCTAGCTGGGAAGTTAGAGAATAATTAACTTAAAACGCACTTTCACTTTCGCGAAACGCAAGCCTCTACTACTGAAATCCAGAAGGCTTAGCCTGTATAATGTCTATAACTAACTGCGTTATGTTTATATAAGAGGATGAGGAGGAGAGAGACTTAATCATCTAATAATAACCATCATAACACATAAACTCGTCACATCTTGACAAGGGACATCAAAATATATCTGCTTTACAAAGTACAAAATCGAAACTAACAAAATGCTCCATCTTATACGTAAAGTGATAAAATTAGTTTAGAGCTTACATCGTAACCAGGTGGAAGAATAAAACTGGTTCTACAATAAGGAGGCTCCAGCAGACCTCCCGGGGACTTATATTTCGCCCCAGCAGGTGCGACGGTGCATTCCCGGGGCCAGGACAGCGAAGGAAGACAAACGTCGAGCAACGCCATTCTCGCCGTGAATAAACGCAATGCGATTGTGAATAAAATATCCGAAATGGGTGGGACAAAATAATGGAGGCGGGGTAAACTGGTGCTAATTTAAAATTGCAGTGGCATGGCATTTCTAATTCCTGTTTATTCTCTGGCTTTGCAAATTAATACACAGGAACGGACAATTGTTGTCATTAACCCGAGTTTGCATTGCTTTTCTGTGCAGGAATTTGAGTTCCATTAAGCAATCGTTCTGCTACCTTGCTAATAAATGCCGAAGGCTAAATCAGTCTGCGTGCTTATGTTCTTGGCTCCACTAGTAATGCTGGTGTATTTCTGCAGCCAAATGTTTAACGCACGTTTAAACCGATGCAATAAATCTTGTTTTGGCAAGCTTCTAGAACATGAGAAATATTACACAGTGTAGAGGGGAGAGAACAAATAAAATAGTTTATAATACACACACAGTACAGCCAAATAAGAGGTTCGATGATGTGCCTAAAAAAAGTAGGTTAACGTGTGCTCTGATCTTCAATTAATTTGCAAACTGGTACGAGATGCATCCGGGTAGGCAACAAACGTAACAGGTTTTCTGGTAAATGCGCTTTCATGGAAGTACTCCTTTGAAACATGCTTTTGAAACACATGGAGTGCAAAAATAATTCAATATCTTGCTTGAGAAAGATGCGCTACAACATATCTCCAAGTCATTGCTCAAAACCAGGATAAAATATATCCCTAAATGTGAACAAGTACCTTTCCATTCCTTATACCTTCTCCCTTCTTCACTTACTTTCTTTCTGCAACCTAATTCTCTTCCATCACTTTCCCTCTAAATATACTTCAACCTGTTTTCCCTCACTTCGTATTGCAATTGCAATTTGCAGTAGACTAACTTACCTTTAATGTCTCTTGTGACGCCCATCCCTGGCCCAGCAATCAAGGAGCCTCAATCCTCACCACTAACACCAGAGAGGGTGTCTCATATATGAGGAAAGGATAACAAATACAGATAGCAAAGTGCAATTTCCCTTAAGAGCACACAGAGATCACAGTCAGTCTGGGGCTGGTCACTTTCTTGCTCTCCAGGTCCCCAATAAGACTCCCCACTGGCACAGCTATAGGGTCCAGATTTCAGCCTAGTGGGCAAGCTAAAACCTCTAGCACTGTCTCTGTCCAACCAGTGCTAACCAGTGCTTCGTGCCCCTGACCAAGTAGCTCACACACACACACACACACACACACACACACACACACACACACACACACACACTTTGAGATAAGAGTTTATACAACAACACAGACACTCCTGGCTGGCACAGGTTCTCCAGCTGTGCCCCTTTCTCCCAGACTATACAGTAGTATCAGCTACCACTAATATTTATCAGCTACTCAAAGGCCCTTAAAAGGGTGTCCAATTATTGCTGTGCAATATTATTATCCAATTGGTCGTATGACTAAACAGTCTCAAGGCTTATTAGAGTGACTTGGTACAGGATTCTTATATACATGCAATATACTCTTAGAGCTTAAATTATCTCTACACAAACCCCACAGTTAAAAGGTTTTAAAATATTTAATAATAAATAACTAAAACCACAAGACAACACTTTCTACTACACAGAGCTAGTCAAGAGTTCAGAGATCACCCAGAAATTCTTAAAATAAATCAGTAGTACAGTTCTGACATCACAGAAAAAACACTTAGTCTAATCTTTCTAGTTTCTAGCTATCTCTAAAAGAAAACAGAAATCTAAGATAACTTACATAAGACAACAGGCAGTGCTGTGAGTTGGATGATCAAGACAAAAATGCTTAATGCCTTCTGATTCTCTCTGTTTAAATTGCTATTGCAGTTCTGATAAACATTACATCATTTCACACTTTCATGGTGTTCCCAGGCCAACAGAAACTGCATCTACATTCTTTTACACCTCCTTTTGGTATTTTGCAGCTGGTCAGGAGCAGAGCCATAAAAATTCATTTGCATGTTTAAATCTAGCAATTTAACTCTTGGTTAAAACAATAGAAAGAATTTCTTCATCTAGACTTTTCGGCACCACTGTCTACTTCAAAGGGTCACCACATGCTTTACTTTGGTCGGTAGAGTGCACTGTTGTCACATTTATTTTAAGTTCCACATGTAACAGTATTTCTTTACATTTAAGACAACAAGCCTGTAGTTTACATTTATATTTACAAATGACAGAATTATCTGCGCAATTCTATCTGGCTAGGCTGGCAGCCTTTACATCTCTCTCTAGCTGAAATCAAAGCAAAATGAAATGGTCTCTAAACCACATTGATTACAACTGAATTGGAGCTTCAACAAATCTCAGACTGGTGTGATTCATTACGGTACCAACTGCATTTATTAAAAGATGATCAGTCTAAAGGGATGTCAGCTGAGAAAGAAATATGGGAGAAACAATAGGTTGAGAATCTCATAGCAGGTGAACAAAAACTTCATTTCTTGGGAATCCAATGTGACTAGGAACAGAATAAAGGATTAGGCAATTTATTTAAAAAATAAAATAAAATGCAGTTATAGAACTCCTCCATGGTCATCCTGCTGTATTGGACAAGTACTCAAAGGTCAAGAAGATAAGATTAAGACCAGTAGCAGCAAAAATGTATGTTTACAAAAGCTAAACCGCTATTAGCAGCAAATAAAAGGAACAAATATGTGGCTAGCAATGGAATGGAGAGTAGTTTTATTTTTTCAAATTTATCCAGAGGGGTTTTGGAAGTCAGAATGGCATTTACTCCCCTTAACAGAATATTAAGGTAAAAGAAGATTATGACTTTTTTTGTTACTCAGGCATACAGTAAGCCATCCGGCACAGACTTACTGAGTCATTTCATACTTTAGCAAAAGCAGATGTGGAGCTGAAAACATCTTGTACAGTCAGTCAAATGATGAGGAACATGGGGATGAAGGATTTAAAACTCCTGGGAAGAAGGGTAGGTTGGGCAAAACTTCTGCTGCTAATTTCAGTGGACACTGTGTCAGACTTCCTTAGCATATCTGGTGTGTTTGGCAGTCATATTTTGGATTGCCCTGCAAGCTCTCTGCAGACTGAAATTCAGATTGGAATGCAAATGTTTGCATTTGTTAAATTTGATTGACACACTGGATATTTTTATTAATATCAATAGTCTAAAATTTACTTAAAAGGAACCACAGTTTTATATATCTTATAAAAAGGAAAAGTGATATAATGCATGCAAGAAAATCACATTTCAGAAACTGCTATAGAGAATGTAAAGAAGAATTGAAAAAGTGGTCAGCTTTTGCAGTATCTGTCTGGGTACCATGCATAGAACTGGTGTGTTAATTTTGATTAAAAACCAAGTTGGATATACAACTGTTACAGATATGTAGAGGAATAGAGGAGAGAATCGTTTTGGGATCAGTTTACTATGTATAAAGAATTTTACTAGATATTACAATGGGATTGCATCTGTTTCATTGGTGTCAGTTGCGGTTTCAAGAGATTGCAGCATAACACATTACATAAATTTAGATAAAGTTCCTAACAGCTCAAACATGAGTTTTCTGGAATAGTGTGAGATTTGAATTGCTGACTTTATGAGAAACCATACCTTACTAGCTGCATAGAGGGTCAGAAACCCAAAGGAAAGAGCATATAAACATTTAGCCTTTAGAAATGCAGTTTAAGATCTTTGCTAGCATTTATTTTTGTTTGGCCTCAGCTGACCTGTTATTGTCAAATTATACAGTATATTTTGTGCATTGTCATTTCGGAGAAAAGTAAGCATAGTTTGAAACCATTTCACATTTGTGGGCAAATGGCAATATGATAACTTAGGAAGTAAAAAGTGATAATCTGCAAGAAAGGACAGATAGATCCACACCAGAGTGAATGATTTAGCGCTTTCGTTTTTTAATAAAAACTTCATCAGATGAAGTTTTTATTAAAAAACGAAAGCGCTAAATCATTCACTCTGGTGTGGATCTATCTGTCCTTTCTTGTGGATTATCAGTTTTTAGTCGTGGTGGTGTCTGAAGTAAAAAGTGAGATTGAGAGTCATTAAAATTGTATATTTATGAATTAATAACAGGCTTGACAAGGGAAAACAGTATGACTAGACAGATTTACAAGATGAACAGTTAAATTGACATGTTTAATCATTTACAGCAGGATTATACCAAATATAATATATAGTACTAAAATTTTATTAAAAAAGAAAACATTGGAAGAAGACTATAAATCATATGTAGGAATTGAAAACATAATCTGATTTATACTGGTGGATAAAAGTATAAAATATCTTTGTTTGTTTAAGCCAAGGAATATTAGTCAGGAAACATTAGATAGTAATTGTGATAAGATCTTTCCAGGACCAAGAATGAACAATGTTGTAAAATAATATTATAGCACATTGCACATAATACATTATACATAACATAGGTTGGGAATCTCATGATTCTAAATTAAACCCAAGGTTACAAGAGTTGATTTGATTGAATATAAGAATTGCCTGAATCTCTTATTGGAGCAAGACATGTATGAAGAGCCCTTGGGAGCTATAAATTGAGGAAAGGCATCAGTAGTAGATGGGTTCCCCTTTTGGCTTTTATGTCCTTTTTGCAGATATAAATGTTATGATGATATGATGATATAACGTTTCCCATAGGAACGTTAATTTTTGAATCTTTTTATTAAATCATGATTATAAAATTATTGCAAAGGTCGTCATTAATAAATTATTAAATGATTTAAGCAAAGTTATCCTTTCTGATAAATATGACATTGTGCCTAAAAACAAAATGTCTCAAGCTACTTTGTTTTTACAATATGTTCTACTGCTTCTGATCTAAAGCTTGGGGAACACATGTTTATACTGAATTGTGATGAATGTAAGGCTTTTGATGATTTAAAAAGGAAGCTAATGTGTTGGATTTGCAGATACCCTAAAGTCCCTCAGCAGTACATAACTTTTTTACAAAACCTGTACAGAGGGACAGAAGCCTTACTGTGAATCAACAGATGAAATGTACCTTTTTTGAGACTGTCACAAGGGTATGACAGGGTTGCCCCTTTTCCATACTTTGAAATGCTTCTTTACCATTTTGTTATATAAGATTTCTACTTTAATAGATGGAATTCAGGCCAGGATTAAAAAAAAGGCTTTAATTAATTGCAAATGCTGATGATCTTTTAGTATTTCCCAGAAAATAAATGTATCTTAGAATTGAAAAAATCATAGATAGGTTTACAAAAATAGCGATGATGGAGGGAATATAGGATCAAAACGCAGAGCTTGCCATATTAGAAAAAGGGTTTGCATTTCTAGAAATTTACTATTCAATACCGAGTGTTAGTGCTGTACAAGTTAATTATGAGAAAATCAAGTGAATGGATAGCTTCATGAGTTGAGCAGTTTTTATTTTTACCTTAAAGAAGGTAAACATATGGTTAAAAGAATTTTATCTCACGGCAGATTTAATCAGAATCACGAAGATGACTTCTTGAAAGTCAGAGGCATAATTTTGCCCTGCCTACTGACAGTGTGAATTATTTTATAGTGGAATCAAAGGTCTTTGATTTTAAAATGACAGCAGAAGTGCAACTCTTGTAACTATGTATTTTGTGAATTTAATTTTCTGTGCAATCAGGATTTCCTTGGCTCATAGGTTGATAGGTTGTTACTAGGCTAATGACTACTAGGGCCTCTTACAAGCCCAGTCTTGCAAACCAAATCATTTGGGTCCTGAGTATCATGGGATTCTGTAAGGGGGGGGGGGGATGATAGAAAGGACTAAGGATTTGGAGAGGGTGTTAGGATAATATATTCCTTATTGGTGGCCAGTGTCCGTAAGGGATATGGTGGCCAGACCAGAGGTAACTTTATGATTTCCCATCCAATTGTCCTGGTTTCATCTGAAAAAGGTAAGGGATAAACTCTATTTTACATGGATGGGGAGACTATTCTATAGTGCGGTGATATGAGACAAGTATCTGTGGTTGATTTTAAAGAGAAAGCAGAAGTGCTATACCTTGGGATTTGTAATCCCGTTAAAGTCATTTTTATCCACCTAACTCACTAGTTGTACAGTTTTATTCACTTGTGTCTCCACCCTTCCGCTATATCCTTGCAGTAGGGCTGCTACTTTCTGAATGTCTAAATTGGGACATCATTTTATGGAAGTGTGACATTTTGCACAGCAAACCATACATAAAACCTGTGCAAATTCCACTTGCCTTTTTTGCTAAAGTAAAAAACTTAGTTTTTTTAGATTTTGAGTTTATTTTGTTGTTTCATATCATGTGGATAGGTAGGATGCTTACGATACAAAATATTTTCTTTATGCAATTATTAAAGAAAACCTAAGAAACACTTTTGTCCGAAATTCACAGGACGTTTGCTGTTTTTATCCCCCCAAGATCCAAGGGCTCAAATTGGGACTGTCCTGCACAAAGAGGGATAGGTCACGGGTGGTAACCTTACCTAGCCATTGGCTGCCTTTTGCAGTCGCAGGAGTGCCTTAAATTGTTTCTCAACCTAGGATTGCCACCTTTTCAAAAGTCTAAAGAGGAACTTTTTGTAAAAACATCAGATTTTGCAGGACAAAATATGCTCACAGCCAGTGCAAAGGACAGAGCTTCACTTTGTTTTTGCCAAAATAAAAGCTTATTCTTGTAGCATTATGTTGATTATGCTATTTCATATAACATTAAAGTGTTTAAGATATAAATAACTGTTTTATGCAACAATTAAAATACACTTATGAAATATTTTTGTTCCTAAAATCTCAAAACATTTGCCTTTTTTTCGCAGACACAACAGCCCAAACAGGGAATGTCCCTCGCAAAGAGGGACAAGTGGTAACCCAACTCAACCCCTTAAACCATAACAGGGTTAGAAAGAGAAGCGGTTCCATATTTTTCAGAATATACAGGTTTTACTAACTAGATCCTGTATAGTTAGTGACGAGTTATCTGTGAATATGTTAAGTTCATTTATTTAATAATATATTTTTTTCTTCAGCCTATGCGTATGAATGACTCAAGTACTAAACAGCCTTACCAATCAAAACATTAACTTAAGCGAGTGCGTCTCAGCCTCTGGAAGAGTTCGGACGCCCCTAGTCATCAGTTGCTAGGTAGCATCCAGGCCGCCAGGTTGTAGTTAGTTATAGTAACTGCAAGTTGGTGTCAACGCGTACAGTCGGTTGGACAGCTCCCCGGGAGAAATAGTCGCCCACTGATAGTTTGGCTGGCGTGAGCGTTACTGCTTAGGGGTACCATGGATGACCTCTTGGAGTCTGACTGGACGACTGAAGAAGTCAGCACAGGGGTAAGGGTTCGAACCACTGACAGCACCATAGGGCTGTAGTTATCTCTTCTAACCCCCGGTAATCTGTTAGTTATTGCACTCCTGTTACCAGTCAAGTGCAGTTGGTAAGGGGTAGTGGTGAGAGTAGGAATAACCTGTGACCCAAAATTGTGCATTGCATTCCTGTTTTTAGTGTTTTGTTCGTTTGTTTGTTATGAGTTGGACTGACGATGTTGTGTCTTTAGACTGCTAATAAATGAAAACTAAGATATTAATCTTTTGCATTGGTATACTGCATCTTTAGGTTTCTTTAAACTAAAAACAAAATAAAAAAATAGTAATAAACTGCTACTTTCGGTTTCGTTCAGTCACTTGTGTCATCATAGATCAGTAGGCGGTGCTGCCAACTGAAACAGAGTTCTGACTCAGAACTTCTGAGCGAGTCAGTCTTTGTAAAACGTTTGGACAGTCCTGTCCTGTGGACCCCCCCCCCCCCCTTCTAAAATTGCAAATATCTGGGAGTTTCTTAACATAGTTGTACAAACACAACAGTTATTTTGTATCTGAAACACATAAATGTTATATAAAATAGCATAAGCAACTTAAATGCAGCAAGAATAAGCTTTTATTTTGGTAAAAAGTGAATCTCTGTCCTTTGCACTGGCAGTGGGCATGTTTTGTCCAGCAAAGTGTCACGTTTCAACAAAAAAATAGTCCACTTTGGGCATTTGAAAAGGTGGCAGCCCTAGTGTGTGTGTGTGTGTGTGTGTGTGTGTGTGTGCTATGAAACTACAAGTTATGTGTTTAGTAGAGTAAAGCATACCTCACAATTGTCCTTGATATCCGGGGACAACCATCATTTGGCTCAAAATGTTCTGCTCCACCTCCCTCAGAGGAATTAGTGTATAAGAGCAGTTAAGGCTAACAGTTTACAACTGAGTGAATGTGTAAGAAGCATCATCTACTTTAGGTAATACTTATTATACAACGATCCTCAATTAATATTCCAAAACGTGCACGCTGATTGGTCAGCATGCACATTGTAAATCAGACTTCTATTAATGGAAAAAGGTCCGGTCGCCCGGACTTTTACCATTAGTATGTCTTTTTTTTTTTTTTCTTACAGCAACGGAGAAAGCAAGATTCCGTTGCTTGTTAGAAAGTGTCTCGCTATGTTGACAGCTTTAAAAAAAGCAACTGAGAAAGGAAGATCTCCGTTGCTTTTTTAAAGCTGTCTCGCTATGTTAAACTTCTTTAACATAGCGAGACACTTTCTAAAGCAATGGAGAAAGCAAGATCTCCATTGCTTTTTAGAAAGTGTCTCGCTATGTTAAAGGAGTCTAACATACCGAGACAACCACTATGCTAAACTCCTTTAACATAGCGAGACACTTTCTAAAAAGCAATGAGGATCTTGCTTTCTCCGTTGCTTCCATCCACAGCTCTGATGTACTGCATAAGCATACGCATGTGCAGTACATCAGAACTGCCCCAGAATACCGGACAGCTGCAGAAGGGCAGCAAGGAGGCATTATATAATGCCATTATTTAAGAAAACTAAGTATTTTTTTTCTTAAACAATGTCATCATATAATAACAATAACCCACTTCTGGATGTGGGTAATGCTGGATTTACCCACGGTTGTCTTTGTTTGGCCACTCGAGCTTTGCCCTTGTGACCAAACCACACCAACCGTGGGTAAATCCAGCATTACCCATACCCAGGCGTGGGTTATTGCTTAATTATACAATGACTGGCCAGTAACATCGTAAAACGAGCATGCTGATTGGCCAGCCCAACCAGTGTGCCCGTTGAGAATATACAACGGAAAAAGGTCCGGTCGCCTAGGCTTTTTTCCATTGATAATTCCAAAAGGAGTGCAGTCCCAGGAAGGAAGATCTCCAAACAGTTAATAACAACTTTTATTGTCACAAGACACGCACAAAACACTTCCACATTAATGCTCTTCCAAAATAAATCGCGTTTTCGTCACATACACTGGACTTCATCAGATCTGATGAAGTCCAGTGTATGTGACGAAAACGCGATTTATTTTGGAAGAGCTTTAATGTGGAAGTGTTTTGTGCGTGTCTTGTGACAATAAAAGTTGTTATTAACTGTTTGGGGATCTTCCTTCCTGGGACTGCACTCCTTTTGGAATTATTGGTGTTTTGTGGAGAGCTGCCGCTTTTTTGTACTTTTTTCCATTGATATATTCTTTAATTTTAAAGGTTAAAAAAAAAAGCGTAGCAACGGAGATCTTCTTTTCTCCGTTGCTTACTTTCTCTAGCACTAATGTACTGGGTATGCATGAGAATGCAAGTTCCAAATGCATGCGCAGTACATCAGCAATGGCAAAGCAGAGCTGTCCAGCGGCAGAAGGACAGCATGGTGCCATTATACAAGGACATTATTTAAGAAAAGTAAGTATTTTTTTTTTAAATAATGTCATTGCATAATAGCAATACCCCACGTCTGGGTGTGGGTAATGCTGGATTTACCCACGGTTGTCTTTGGTCACTCGGACTTCACCATCGTGACCAAACCACACCAATCATGGGTAAATCCAGCATTACCCACACCCAGGCGTGGGTTATTGCTTAAATAAATAATGACAATCATTAGAGTTACAGAATTCTTTTTCTTTGAAAAAATGTATGTTAATTCCCATTCTTTTATTTTGTTAACCTTTCAAGTGAATAGTACTACTAATATTTAAAAAATGCCAAGATTTTGGACATCTGTCCTTGATTGTTTTTGACTCTAGGGGTACCAGTTTGAGAGCCAAGCTATTCTAGAGGGCTGTAATTATGAGTGCGAAACTGTAAGTAAAACTATGACAAAAGAGGTATGAAGAGAAGTATGAAGTTATGAAAATAGTTGGACCTTTAGATAATTTGAACTTCAATATTGATCTGTTATATATTCTGCTGACTAAATCATAACATATTTTAGACCCTTAACATGGTTTCGCTTCCAGGTTTCCACTGTCAGTTATTTTGCATCATTTAGGTTCTTCAGGCTTACACATAATCCTAGGTATATATCAAAGTCAACTCTGAATGGCAAGCACATATGGACTATTAGCTATGGGGTTAATGGGGCACTCATCATGTAAGCCATAGTGTACAAATTTAAGGGGCTTACATTATACCTTCTAAAAGGACACTAAATGTACCTGTAAGCTGGTGCTTCAGACACAGATGAAATGAAATGGATGCAAGTGAGGCATATGCCTCAAATTATTTATTCAAGAATTCTGGATAAAGCCAAAATTAATGGGGGAGCAAAGACCCAAATTCAGGGACAATTGTAATTATTTCTTTAATTCACTTAAAAAGTTTATTGAACAATAGTGTTTTTTTTATTTCATCAGTCTGCATTTTTGAAAGATGTATGAAACTCTAGAGACTGGCACTATTGATTGACTGTAATCCTCAGTTAGCACAGGTCCTTTAGAGTACAGAGGTGGTGTAAGATCAGTCTAAGATTTTTCTGGACATACTCTATAAGGACTACAGCCAGAGGCTCCTACAGGAGAGCTTTACTGAGTCGTAGTATAAGGCTGATAACTGGAATAGTTTAGGCAAGGCTGTCATCCCTGTTACTGGCACCCCATGTATGAGGTAGCAGCGTTATCACTCCATACAGTGACAAGGGGTGTCACAATTCTGACCTCCTTCTCCAATGGAAGGATGAAGTTAAGGTGCAGTGATTAACTCAGTACTGTAAGTGTGACTTACTGTAACTACTCAAAGAGATTCTGTGTTACACTTTTTATGTTTCTGGCACCTGAATATATTGAAAGGAATTGGCAGATGTACATGAACAGACTGGAGCACCTAAAAGAGCATGGGGTGAGTATACATGCTGTCATACGAATGTCTCTGTTTTCATAGTAACGGTACTAGGCATTAAAAATTATTTTATGTTTACGGTTTATACACCATTAACACATCTGTCAGTACAGGCATAGCTCAAAAGTAGTACAATGACTGTTCAATGTTATAAGTACAATTCTGCATGCCTGCCCCTATATAAGATGGACGTGTAGATCCTCATGTTAAGTCTATGTGCACTGACATTGTGAAGATGCTTGTGGGATCAATTCTCAAAGATTTGTTGGCATGTAAAATGTCATATGTTTTTTTTTTCCCCAGTACTAGCATTGCACCAGTGCATGCTCCATATGTGTAAAATTCATAAGTAGTAGTTTGCTGGACATTTCACAATATAAAACAGAAGTATCTGTCTGTTCGTTGTCTGTCAGCTGCAATTGAAATGTAATTGTGTGATCATCATGCTTATTTTGTATATGTACAGTATTATCAAAAATTAAATTGCATCTTTGACCACAGGAACACATTTGGGGTGTTGATGAATAGCTCCTTTCATTAATATTCTGTCACACTACATATGAGGATGGCTTTTTTGTTTAGATCCCCCTACATATCTTATATAAAGACAAACATATTGATAAAATTACTGTTTAAGCACTACTATTTAAAGTATAGTGTATTTACAATTATCAACATAATTAAGTATGTAATTTATGTAATTTTCACTGTGTTTGTTTTCCTTATCCACTACCTTCTTTGTTGCTATCCTTTCTCTAACATGCATTATTTATTAATTACTTTATTTATTTCTATTTTTTTAACTATTAAATGTGGTGTCAAGAGACTGTTCCCTTACCATAGCAAGGTCTATTGGCTCGCCACAGTTGACAGCAACAATGCCATCAACACCACCTCCAGCAATGGAAGCACCTAGCACGTCTGGGACACAGCCTAACACAGTTGCCTTCACACCTCCTACCCTACCTGCAGCAGTTGTCCCAGGTAGCCTGGCATCAGAGTCTGGTACTTTGGTACCTGCCAGTAGAAGTTCAAGTGGAAGTGACAACTTGTTAGTCATTGGGAACTGTCAGAAGTTACAGTGGAGATAATAGGAGGTTGGATGTCCACAGCAGACACAAGGAGACCCTAATATGATGACTCATTGGGTCACATCCCTGGACAGTGCTGACACCACCTTCTGAGCCAAGATCCAGTGGTGACAGTACCTTGGGTGACAAACAATCTCCCACTTGGTCTAAGCTAGTAGAGACTACATCTGCCAACATCCAGTCCTATCCCTATTGTGGTGTTACCTTCTCTTTGTGTTCACTCTTACCCCTGTTTGTTTTACAGGCCTGTCCTTGCCATTGTCTTCCTTATGTTTGTCTGAGGTATCCTTCACCATTGTGTCCCCCCTTATTATGTTTACCTACACGCTCAAGCTCCACCAGATATGGTTCTGCTTCTGCTCACCCACTGAAAGTAAGGCACTGTTTTTAGGAGAGAACCAAACTGGACCAATGTGTGCTAAACCTCAGTCAGGTGAGGACACAAGGGCATAATTTTCTGCAGACAAAAATGATACAACACTGACATCCCATCTCTGTGCAAACCTAACTTTATAACTTCATAAGCCACCGAGGAGCTTGATGCTTTGGATCTCCTGTTGAATTTTACATCTGCCCATGTAGTCACGTAATTCGTTTTTGAAGGTAAAGGACTGAGTTTAATAGCACCAGGGATTTTATTCCACAGGTCTGAAAGTCTTTGTGGTAAGAAGTTGGCATGTTTCAGGGTATGGGTGATATTCATTTTTAATGAGGCTGACTCTCCTCTTGTGTTGAGGTCACCAGGGAGTTATTTTAAGCAAAAAGTTTCAGAAAGTAATAGGGTTATTTAATCCTCTGAATTTCAGGCATAGTTGTCTAAGAAGACACTAGAACATGGAAAAGAGATAGAGTTGTTTTAATCTTTGGCTATAAGACAAGCCAAGAAGGTTTCTGATGTTTTTATTGAGTAATCATTGTACCTTCTCCCGTTATACCAGTGACTAGGTTACAGAACAAAGTACAGTATTCCATGACTGGTCTGATAAGAGTTGTGTAAAGGGGAAAGGTACTTCTCTGGCATGTTTCTAAATTCCCGTAATGATCAGTTGGACACCTTCATATGCTTTGCAGATGCTAACACCTATATGGGTATAATAAGAATAGTCATTATCTAAGAACTCCAGAGTCCTGCGATATTTTGCCATCTTTTACCTGTTGCCCATTAATAGTGTATAAAGATGTTGGAGGAGGAAGGCCAAGTGGCAGAATGTTGCATTTTTTTGATATTGAAGGCAAGTAATCTCTACTGCCTCATTTATGTGTAATGTTAAGAGGTGTTTGAAAGGAGATAGTGGAAATGCATTATGGACAATGTACCCAAGTTTGCTGTCCTCTGCATATCTGATGAACCAGACACTGGGTGTCACTTTTGACATATAAGTAAAAGATAACATAAGGCAATAGCCCCAGGGCAGTACCTTAGGGGACTTTACTGGTGACAAGGATTGATGAGGATATCAGATTCCCCCCCCCCCATTTTTACCTTTTGCAAACTGGGCATAAGACTTATGACTTGATTTACCTTTGGATCCTTAGGTTTAGGTATGATGCCATCATAGGGTATATGGCATTGACTTCTTCATCCAGAACTAGTTAAGCAGTTCTCTCAGGGTGGTGGTCACACTGCCAAAAACTTATGATGTTAACAATGCAAGATCTATGTTTGTAAAAACTACACTGGGTTAAATCATGGTGATGGAAGCTTCCTCTTCTTGTCTGACTAGGTCCTCTGATGATTGCTTAATATGCTGTCCAAGAAAGTTATGAACAGGTGCAGTAACTACACACATATTTGCCAGAGTCTTACATTGAGCTTGATTGCATTCAACTTAATGTCTAGAATGTGAACATAGCACTTGATCTGCAAATACATGGAAAAAATGTCACATTCCAGTGTCTCTGTGGGCCCTGAACTTTGTATCACCTACCGTAAGACATGCCAGGATAGTCATATCCCTTCCTTAGGTCCACAAAATATGTATAATCCATACTGGTAAACTCCCAAGTTGCCGAAATGTCCACAAAATGAATAGAGTTGTTCCACTCTTCCTCAGCCAGAACAAAATCCACATTATTTTTCCTGATTCAGAGGCTTAGATATAAGGGAAAGTATCCTTTCCAGAGCTCTGGTATAGGACTTCCTTTATATAACTGGTGCTCACCTTCCTGTACCCTTTCTGAAAACCAGGATCAGTTCCCCTTTTTAACAGTCCGGAGGCAGTGTCCCACCTTACTCACAAAATTGAAAAGGTGTCTTAACCACAGCACTGTTAACAATATCCAATGCCAACATTTCTGGCTCTATATTTTGTACTGCATCCTGGTAATCATGGAACCGTTTAAGTGTCATAATGGCTTCATCTTCAGAAAGGGACCAAATCCCAACAATTGTTTTATGCTTCCTCATAGGAGGGCATGTCATCCAGATTTAGGAGTTACTCAAAGTGTTCATTAAATATTCACTGACCTCAGTCAAGGTCACTATTTCTTTCATCCCATTGAGAATAGCCTGAACATTATCCTGCCCCTTTAGGTCCGTCCTTGAGTTCTTTCGCATCAGTTCTTTGAGGTGATCCAAATGCCATTCTGTAGTCCCTCACCAAGTTCCTCACACACCCAGGCCTTCAGTTCAGTGACTGCCACATCTGCTACTTTCCTGGCCTAAGCTACAACGAGTAGTGTTGCGTGGAAGACCACTTTCTTTAATTTGATAACTTCTTCATTGGTGGTGTCCATCAAGAGATGCTTGGATTACCACCATGACAAACAGCGACCAACTTTTGACCTCTGCTGAAATCTTGAATAGGATCTATTCAAAATTAATTTCTTTAGTTTCTGATCATATACTGAGCACACTCTTCCAGAAGTGAAGTCTGAAGTTGTCCAGCATAGATGTTTCTGTTAGGAGTCTTCAGGACACTGTCGGTAAATATTTATGTTCGTTGGATCTTTTCAGGCACCACTCCAGTCTTTTGATGCAGGTAACCTTAAGTCTATGCTCAGCTGACTGCTCAGCTCATCTTTCAAATCAGGTGCTCATCATATATAACCTCAGGTCTGATGAGATCCCACGCAGCTGCTTGATACTTGTCTGCTTATTTTTTGACAGCTAGATGCATTGTCTCCAGATTTGTAATTACTTACTACACATTGTTGTAACGGATACTGGCTCAAAAAACATTAGTTTCTATGAACCCCAGGATCACAGCAACTTGGGGGAAAAAGCAAGACCATTTTTTTATTAGTCTTTCTCTGAGTTTGAGTGACCTTGAAGTGAGAATATAAAAGTAAGGGATTAGGGGAGTTGATAGACATAGAAGGGCTTGTTCCCCCTGCAAAGACTGCTTATTTAGTGTTTTGCTGCATGTGATTGACTTATGAGTATAGTTAGTGAAGTAATTTGTGTTGTTGAGTTTGTAGTTTTGTGCGGTTGCAGACAAACAGTTGTATGTAGAGCAGCTGGGTTTTGATGAAACATAGTGAACCTGGTCTGATGGCACATCTACAAAGATGATCATTGGCCTTTGGCCCAAGTTACTATGGTAGCAAATAGAAATATGAGTCTAATGTCATTTATGGACAATCCATAACAAGTACAAGAGTCCTGTAGTTATTCACTACACTGTTAAATATCAGGTAAGCTGCCTCTCTGTCACATACCTCCATTTATTTGTATAATTCTCCATACGAATGTTGACATCTTCCAGTAGAACTGCAGTGTCAGGAAAGATAAGCTGTACAGAGATAGTGTCTAAGAAGGCAAAATATCCAGAATAGTTATTAGATGTATATGCACAGGCAAGAGAAAGACTTCACAGGATCATAGGAATTACAAAGCTGAGTCAGTCCAAGGACCATTTCTACCTTGATAATACCATAGAGCACCTTCGTCTTCCACAAGGACAGGGGTGAATTTATGAGTGCCATTCAATCATCAAAGTTCATCCTAAAGAATGTGAGCATGTCACTGTTTTATACATAAAGGTAGTTTATTCCAGGGACGGGGTAAACATTGGGAAATTGTCCTTCTGTCGTGTCCTGTTGACATGTTGATGTAGATTTAAATCCTTAGTTCTGGTGTTTGTGTGAAGATGTGAGAGTTTGAAAAAGATCATATACTTAAGGTCGCAGCATGTATGACTTGGATCATCACACTGAGGTCTATCAGAGACAGCTTGCAGAAATAAAGCTGCAAGTCTTTCTTAGTATCTAAGGGTCTTTAGACTGGTGGTATTTTTTTAGTTAGGAGCCACTGGGATATTTAGGGATAATTACATACCAAAAGAAAATGTACTGTGTAACTGGTCTAATTGGAGCGGAGTAGACAGTGGTGATGATTCCTTTTGACATAAATGAAATGTCTTTAGATATTATTTGGACTACATAGAAAGATTTTCTGCACTTTTACTACATGATGATGGAAGTTGTCCACCAAAGTGACAGTCTCCCTGACTACTGCATCAGTTTGGAGTGCGGTACTGTCTGAACTGTGCTTTCTGCTCGAGCACTGGCTAGTTTAGTTTTGTGGAATCTATCCTTCTCAGATAATTAAGCACAAACATAGCACTTAGACAATTTGATATCCACCTTGCATGCTTAGGTCTTCTAGTTTATTCACAATACCTGCATGGTGAATAGTGTCAAAGGTCTTGGCCAGATCTAGGAAATGTTGCTCGTCTAGTTAGGATACAATAGAAGAGACTTTGTGGGTTCTGTTCAAGCAGCTTTATTATGTACAAACACATCAGGATTGAGCCTTAATAACTTTAACTTAGGTAAACTTATATACGAACTAGCTATTACACTCATACATGCTCACTCTCTGGCTGCGCTCTCAAAATGGCACTGAAGCTAGCACGTGCTGACTATTTATATGCACGTTCAGTCCTTGAAATGCTTCTACAGCACACATACTCTATTCTACATCCTCCCTCTTTGAGAAATAAGTCATGCAATGTTGACGACATTAATTGACATGCAATCAATATAAATAATTTTTTGTCATGCAGTTATATAGAACTAAATGCACATATACAATTATGTCAAGGTTGCTGCATATTTCACACTAGTTTTGAAAATATGACCAAAATGTGTGACATAAAAATTAGAATTAGGTCTAGCAAATGGGACTATCTCTGCTGAATGTTCAACCTTGGGGACATCAGGAACATCATCAGGAATGGAAGTAGAAGGTAAGACACGTTCTGCAACAGGAACATTGCTTTGATTGCTCTGAGATCTAGAGTGTATATCACAGGAACAATGCTGCGATAACAATTCTGATACAGTAAAAATATGTCTGCGATTTCTCCTGTACTCCACACCCTCAGATTCTACGAAGTAGGATCTCAGCTCGGTACATATACCTATTACTTAACCAATCCGGTCAAAACCTTTTGTCAATTGTATCCTCACTGTCTGTCCTTCTTTCAATGGACGAATAAATCTGCTTGATTTATCATAACTGGACTTCTGGAAAGAATGCTTTCTGAATAGTTGAGCTCTAATTGTCATGTTGTTCTTAGATTTAGGCCTCAACAAACTGGAACTGATAGGCAATGTTGTTCTGGTTTGCCTAGATAGAAGTCTCTAAGAGGTCAGCCAAGTATATTATCATGGGGTATGTTTCTGAGATTAAGTAAATTCAAAAAGATATCGGTACTGTCACATTTTGACCTCTCAGGTAATTACTTTGCATTCTGCACTGCACGTTCAGCTAGTCCACTTGACTGTGGATATTTTGGACTACTAGTAACGTACAAAGTCCCATTCTTTTGCACATTTTTGAAACAAGTGACTAGTAAATTGAGTACCATTGTCAGAAATAACTTTGTGTGGACTACCATGGACTGAGAAATGATGTTTGATAGCAGTGGACGTTGTTAGGTAGTAAAGCAATCTCAAACCAGTTCGAATAAGTGTCTTATCAATATCAAATAATGCTGATTGTTCCACTCAAATATATCAGTGGCTAATGTTGACCAAGGTTGTTCAGGAACTTGACATAGCTGAAGTGATTCTTTTTGCAAATATGATTTAGTACTGTTGCATACTGAAAAGACTGCTGCGGTGGTGCAGCGGTAGCGTTGTTGCCTCACAGCAAGAGGTTCTCCCGTTCGATTCTCGGCTGGAGTGCAGGGAGTGCCTTCTGTGTGGAGTCTGCATGTCCTCCCCACAGTTGAGTGGCGTTCGAAAGACATGCATGAATGGGCACGCCTTTGTTGAAGGTTGGGTGTCGGGCTGGCACCTCAGCACCGTAAAAATCGACTGCCAATCATTAGCGGACCAGAGTTCTGCTGTGGCAACCCCTAACCGGGAAAAGCCGAAAGAAAAACAGCAAAAAAAAAAAAAAAAAAAAAAAAAAAAAAAATATATATATATGTATATATATGTGTGTGTGTGTGTACATATATATATATATGTATATGTATATATATATATATATATATATATATATATGTGTGTGTGTGCACGTATATAATATATATATATATATATCTATATGTATATGTGTGTGTGTATATATATATATATATATATATGTGTGTGTATATCTGTGTATGTATATATATATATATATATATATATATATATATATATGTTTGTATATACACACATATATATATATATATATATATACACATACGTGTGTGTGTATTGTTTGTGTCATCGACTTCCATAGGAGAAGCCAGTTCGATGTTTTGAAAAGCGTTCCTTTAAAATATGGTCTTTCGACCATATAAGTCCGCATAGATATAGCTGTTCACATATAAATGTCATAAATGCCTATTTCATCAGAAATGAAAAACAAAATATATGGGTTCCTGAAAATGTAGTTTGTGTAAGCTCTCACTAAAATAGTCAAAGTGGCAAATTCATAACTGTATTGTAAAACTGTCATAACCATGCTTTCATGCCTAAATACCTTTTGTCAACATGCTGTCTTTACAGAGTGAGTACAGTTTGCAAACATGTTTTTGGTCTATTAAGTTTCAAATTTTGTTACACTCTGTTTGCAACTGATTATACACTTTTTTTCTTAGACTACCATTATTGCTGCGGTGTTTGATGGAGGAGTAGTCATTGGCTCAGACTCCCGGGTGTCAGCAGGGTAAGTCCTTAGACTAAGTCTTTCAGTATCATGTAAAGCACTTGATTTCTATGTTAGGACCTTCTCCTGACAACTTTGTCTAGATTTCAGAGGATTTGCTGATTTTTAAGAAATCATCGTTGTTCTCGTTTAAAACAGAAGATAGAGACTGAAGGTTATTAACAGGTGCCTGTCCAGCAAAAGGAATAAAGTATCAGTCAAAATATCAGTCAGTGTTTTCAGGTGTGAGGTTCTTATCAGTCCAGGGTTTCATATGGTGGACCTGTAGAAACTCTGTCTGGAAGTAACGCGGTACATAGACTACAAGATAATCTGAAGATGAAGCATAATATTGTTTTATTTTTGACTCTTGCCAGAGAAAAACAAGCAAGCTGTGCTGTTACTATCAGGCTGTACTAATGACTGGGAAATGAAGCTGTAAAGGACTGTTTGTGTTACAAGTGCTATGTGTTATAGCAACAGCTGGATAAAAAGGAGGAATAAGGGAAACATATGAATATACACAAATAAGAAATTGAAACATGAGTCTCTTAGAATAGTGCATTATTTAATTTCTAGTTTTATAGTCGTGTTTAGGTTTTTATTAAAATTCTTTTCTAAAAGTAAAAGTAAAATACTGTAACTATGCATCTCTTGACATTTTGTTGGTCCTTGGTAAGTAACTAATAACGAGTTACCTCCAAAAACATGTCATGTCATGTAGGTTGTGTTATACTGATTCTTTGACATTGAGAACCATGAGGCCAAGCCAGATGTCAGCAGTGATCAGATCAGATATATTAGCTAGACGAGTAGATGTTGCATAATAACACTTTGTAGGAGAGTGTAGTGAAACGGGCTTTAATGCTTCAGAATCAGACAATGGATACATGAACGGTTTAAACAGTAGTTAGACAAAAGTAAAATTTCCACGTACTGATTTTAATTTATTTTATTTATAAGCCAGAACAAGATGTTCTTAGAAAATAGACACTTTTCTACACATAAAAATTATTTTGTAATTTTCACTTCACTGAAGATGTGCAGCAAAAACTTGTCATACCTGCATTGAAACCTCACTTGGTAGAGTCAGGGCATGATGCTAGCAGAGGTAAGCTTGAAAGCTGCTGATAGGGGCTTTGTTTTTTTTTTACTGCTTTATTATTATGCTGATGGGGCAGACCTGGCTGGCTGACAAGAAATGGCCATGTTTTAGACAAGACTGTTAGGCCAAGAGTAAGAAAAAAAAAAGAGAATGCAGACATAGCATGACATTTTCAAAAGAAGCAATACTATCCCATCACAAAAATATGTGAATATGTTGTGCTGAAATAATATATTAAAATATTGACTAGAAACAAGGAAATCTAACATTGATTTTTAAGAAAAACGGCAGTTACAATTTCTCAGAAATTAAATCTGTGTGACCAACATGATTGCCTGGCTTATCTCAGAAATAGATGAGATTCAGAAAGAAGGCATTACATGCAAAGTTACAGAAATGCTCATACTCAGTGGTGGAGATGTGGTACATATGTTAATTCACAATGAACCTACAATCCAATTCTCTACTACAGCTCTTTGGGTCTCTCGGTGAAGTTCTGAGGTTTGAGAGAATCTATGAGATTTGTGGCAAATAGTTTTCACAAGGAAAAAGACAATAAAAATGAAAGGTTGATTCGTCTTTTGCCATCCCTGCCAACTGTGTAGGGCATTTTAAGCACAACATGATGAGGACAATGACACCAGAGGGCTGCTTGGGGTCTCCTTATTGAAATGTCAGCATTCGAAATGCCGAGTGCCAAAAAGCCGAAAAACACAGGAGAAGAGCGAATCTCAAAAATCACTCTTCTTAAAACTTCTTAATATCTCACCATGATCCTAACACAGATCTGACCAATTTACAATGATCTATTTTTGTTTTTACATTGTGAATACTTAAGAGTCATGAATGTACGTACAGCAAAGGTTAGAATGCGTCAGGGTAAATCATTATCTGTAATTAGCTGCAGTCCCATAGAGCACAGGTTGTGATGCATCAAAGTAAACCATTAGCTAGAATTAATCACAATTCTGTGCTGCACAGATTAGGATGCATCAGAGTAAACTATTAGCATAGTTAGTAACAATTCTATGCAGCACAGGTTAGGATGCATCAGAGTAAACCATTGGCTATAATTAATCGCAGTTCTAGTATTAGGGGGAAGACTGCTCACTAGACTAGGCCATGTCTCCCATGGATCCTTTGAATAATCTCATCCACACTGTATTCTTGATTATGAGGGGTTCAGTTCTAGTATTAGGAGGAATACTGCTCACTAGACTAGGCCATGTCTCCCATGGATCCTTTTAATAATCTCATCCACACTGTATTCTTGATTATGAGGGGTTCAGTTCTAGTATTAGGAGGAAGACTGCTCACAAGACTAGGCCGTGTCTCCCATGGATCCTTTTAATAATCTCATCCACACTGTATTCTTGATTATGAGGGGTTCAGTTCTAGTATTAGGAGGAAGACTGCTCACTAGACTAGGCCGTGTCTCCCATGGATCCTTTTAATAATCTCATCCACACTGTATTCTTGATTATGAGGGGCTCCAAGGCTACATTTCCGCTGTGCAAATTTGAAAAATGACTACCATGTAAATATCCTAATAGCACTTACTGTTTGATTAGAGTTGAGAAAACTTGTGTAATAAAGACCAAGTTGAGCCATGAGTAAGTCTTTCTGGAATTGTATCTCTGTTTTACCTACATTATAGAATTATTAATAGAAGACTTTGTTATGGACATGTTGAGACAGATGACTTTTCCCACATAACAACAGGTTGTCAGTAAAGATGGAAAAGTTAGACTAAATATCTGGTGATACAAATCCTATGAGGAACCTTGCTTTAGACATGACCTGTTAATGTGAAGCCTTTTTGCCTCCTAATGATTTAAGGGCACTCAGTCAGACAGCTCTGGATTTAGAACTAGGTGATATAAGATAAATAATTCAGCCTGTGCAGCTCTGATATAAGTCATGATTTAGTAAGATGAATGCCTTTATTAAGTCAAGACTGATGTTTGCATGCTCCACTTATGACTCTGGATGTAAACATGCTGTGTGTACTATAGAACCCACTTGTAGTGACCAGAAAGCTTACAAAGTCTCAACAAGTTGACTAAGGATATCTGCCTCTACACAGGCAAAGGTCTTGCTATGTTACATATGTGAATGTAATTAAAGGATCTTCTTATCAGAGTAATAACTCAGTTCATTATTACATTAACGTGAACACAATGTAGAGCCCCTGAAATCACAGACACTCAGGTTAAAACAGCCCTCTCTAAAGCCAAAAACACAGCATCAATGGGACCGGACGGTGTCTCAGGCTACGTCCTACATGAGCTCAAAGACGAACTAACCCCTCATCTAAACACACTGTTCAAACTCAGCCTCTCCACAGGCTACATACCCATAGAGTGGTGCACAGCAACAGTTATTCTGCTCCACAAAGGTGGAGCCACAGTATACCCCGGAAACTATCGACCTATAAGCCTGACTAGCTTGGTCTGCAAGGCTATGGAGCACATCATCATGGAACTCATTAACAGAGACATTGGGAACTTCCAAACACGGACCCTACCCAGTTCGGCTTTGTTAAGGGCAGATCATGCCTCCTAAACCTGGTGGACTTCTTTGAGACAGTTACCAAGGCTATAGATGAAGGAAAGGTGGTGCACACAGCCTACTTAGTCCTTGCAAAGGCCTTCAATACCATTCCCCATTCTGGTATTATAGGCAAGCTTACCAGCCTGAACATAAACCCCTACATCACAAGATGTGTTGCCAACTGGCTCATGGACAGATCCCACATGGTGAGAGTTGTGGGAGCTGGGTCTGACTCTAAACCGGTTAAAAGTGGAATTCCCCAGGGCTCAGTCCTAGGACCCCTCCTGTTCGGCATATACTTCTCAGAGGTACAGGCAAGCACAGGAGGACTATGGCTGACCAAGTTCACAGATGACTGCAAACTAGGGGCTATAATTGACTCTCCAGCTGAAACAGACATCCTCCAAAAGGGTCTCACAGAGACGGATACCTGGTGTCAAAATCATGGCCTCAAGCTAAATGCCATAAAGTGCATAGTCATCCCCTTTGGAAAAAACAAAATACCCACAAACTACCACATAAGTGGTAGTCCCCTAAATACGGAAGACGTAATAAGAGATCTGGGGACCCATGTAGATAGTAATCTCTCCTTTGATAATCACATTGCCAAAGTGGTTAGAAAATCCTTCTATGTGGTCCACCTAATCACAAAAGGGTTCGCATCCAGATCAAAAGAGGTCATTGTGCCCCTCTACTCATCACTCATCAGACCCATCATAGAGTACACCACCCCATTTGGGAGGTACCTTACAAGACACCTGCAACAGCTGGAAAGACCACAGAAGTACCTCACCAAGAGGATCACTGGCCTCAAACAGATGCCCTATGCAGCTCGACTGAAGAAACTCCAGCTGTACTCGGTTGCATATCGCCTACTCAGAGGTGACCTATGCCTGACATACAAGGGCGTTTGTATCACGTTATCGAGAGATGAAAATAGCGAACACTATTTCATTGAACCTAAAATATCTAAACCACATAATATAGAACATTCAGAACAGCAAATTTTTTCCTTGGGAAAAAATTTGCTATTCCGAAACACATACACACAATACAAGCACACCTAAAAAACATCGATAGCCACACATACACTTATAATCCTACAACTAATGCTACACTAAACTATACAAACACTACTATCTATCCACTTACCTTAACCCTAGCCCTAAGGTCCGTCACTATCGCACACTCACCTAACCCGCGCCCTAACCCTAACTCAATTAACCCGCCCCTAAACCTAATTCTCCTAACCCGTGCCCTAACCCTAAACCCGTGCCCTAATCCTAACAACCACACAATCGCACAACTTACCTGAACCCGACCCGTAAATCTCCACTATAGCGCTGAAAATAGCGAAGCCACAGAAACAGCCAACCGAATTCTTTCCCTAGGAAATAATTTGGTGTTCTGCAGCTTTGCTATTTTTAGCGTTGTATTAAAATGGGTCGATATTAGAACATTCAAAGTTTTAAAACTTCGATGTTCTAATATAGACCCCATACAAGGCCATGTCCAACCCAGAATTGATGGAAATGCTCCACCTAAAGAAAACCATATCCCCTCGAGCCACACACTCTAGGGATCTAAACCTCACCACAACAATAAATAGGACATGCTGGAGGGATAGATTCCTGTCTCAGAGACTTCCCATGCTTTGGAACAGGATTCCAGTCTACATTAGGCAGAGCTCCTCGCTAACACTCTTCAAGGGAAACCTTGACGAGTGGATGGGAAACAGAACGATTACCCCTGGGATCACTTCAGTGGCTCTGCTGGACAGATGCACAGGGAACTAATCTAAGGGGGTGGCGAAAGCCAAGACATTCCGGTTAGGCTTATAAATGCCTTCGGGCAGATAGCTTAGTACCTACCTATGAACCTAACCTATGAACAATGTTTGCTTCATTGCAAAAAAATGGTTTAGTAAAATCACCAGGTGGGGTCCATGAATATATCTGCTTTTTTTTTTTTTCTTCAAATCAGTCTAAGGATTACATTTTTATGGAAGCAGTAACTATACTGTGGTTTTGCAGAAATTTCATTGTTTGGTCAAGCAATAATGTGAGAGTAGATAAGGGATATGCTGAAGAGAGAGAGGAATCCATGACAGTTATTTCATCCCTTTTCAGCTGATCTTTAATGTATCTCATAGCTTAAAATGTATTATTTATTTCATTTTGTTAACTGGATAGATAGGCTGGTCAGTATACCCTTTTCTGCTACAACCTGGGCCAACATTTCATAAAACTGGAGCATAATTAAATAAACAGTTCAATACTACAAATAGTTGTGATAAACAAATAAGCAAAATATTAAATCAATGGAGCACTAGTAACCATACTGTATAGCATACAGTAGAAATACAACTGTATATTATGTGCATGTTGATGTAGTATTTGTCATTCATCTGCTCATTTTCTCTATATGGTCATATATCTTCTATTCTGGCTTTCATTGCTCTATCTGTACAGTCTAATACATACCAGGCTCATTAAAAATGATCTTAGACCACTCTGTGACATAAGAATTGTGTTTCTGACATTGTTATGGACACCTTGGGTTAGACTGGCAAACCCTTTTCAACCTGATGACAGATTCAAGTAATCAGAGCCTAGCTGTCTTAGTTGGGAGGAAAGGATGTTGTTCTTTACTGCTGCAGTGGGGCAATGCCAGATGGACGACAGAAGATATCAGTTTGTAAAGCATATAGAACATGTGTGGCAAGATGCCATTGTTGACTAGCACATTGTCAGGCTCAAGTCTCTCCACCAGCAATACCCAGTTGCTATACAAGATTCAGATAAAACGAGTGATCAGTGGTAGTTCTGGAAATTTTGTGGGGTGGTACACTTGGTTCATTTGTAGGCAGAAATTACCCTTTTTAGTCATAAGATTTGATGGTGAGTATACTCCTAGTCCTATAATGTAATTTTTAATTGATCACATGAGGATGGAAGTTAAGGATTGGAGTCTTTGACCATGGATTTGACT